>NC_066510.1:27143206-27225706 GCF_024679095.1 Eriocheir sinensis | reverse complement strand
CTCGAGTTAATTATTCATTAGCCCTTACCATTTAACTATGAGCTCGACCATTCACTGGCACTTTCTGGAGGAGGAGGAGAAGGAGGAGGATATGGTGGACTCAAGGTGACAGGCGTGGCGTGGCGGGGTAAAAAATTCAAAAGGTTACCAATAGGATACGAGTGATTTTGATTCGTCAGGTGAGTTTACGGATGAAATATGTAATCCCTGACCTTTACGTGACTTTCGAAATGTTCAGTGGCTTTTTTTGGGGGGGCGGTTGGCGTAAAAGTCAATCGCTTTCGCTGTATTTTGAGCTTTGTGGTATTTTTTTTTGGGGGGGGGGAGGGAGCAATGGGAGGCGCAGGGGAAGGGGTAGAGGAGGGGAGCTGGAATGGACGTGTCAAAATGTGGGACTATTGGTAAGCTGGGTGCAGTTTTTTTTTTTTTAATGTTAGTAACCACGTATTTTTTTTCTCTTATAGCCTTTATGTTTTCCTTTACCTGCTCTTGTTTACCTGTAGTGATGAGGTAGTCTAGGTAGAAGAGAGGGAAAGAAAGAAAAAAACGGACAAGGACAGACAGAGAGAGAGATACAGAGATTGAGACAGAATGAGACAGACAGAGAGATACGGAGATTGAGACAGAGAAACAGAAGCAGACAGAGAGATAGAGATTTAGACAGAGAAACCGAGACAGACAGAGATAGAGATACAGAGACTGAGACAGACAGAGATAGAGATACAGAGATTGAGACAGAAAGAGACAGACAGAGAGATACGGAGATTGAGACAGAGAAACAGAAGCAGACAGAGAGATAGAGATTTAGACAGAGAAACCGAGACAGACAGAGATAGAGATACAGAGATTGAGACAGAGAAACAGAGACAGACAGAGACAGAGATACAGAGATTGAGACAGAGAAACAGAGACAGACAGAGATAGACAGATATAGGGAAAGAGATACAAAAACAGACAGAAACAGAGACAGACACAGACAGAGAGTGAGACAGAATGAGATACACACACAAAGACAGAAACAGAGATAGTGACAGAGACTGAAACATGGAGAGACAAAGGGCAAAAAGAGACGGGCTTGGACCTCCTATTTTTTAACTTTTGGGGGCAGGTTAAACAGTGATGAGTGACATTGTGGGAGCTCGCTGGCCAGGCTAACGCAATTACGTCTGGATATCGGGGCATGAAAGTGTGCTATTAAGTGGCCGGCATCATAAATTACGCGTGTTAATTTAATTCACTCCCTGCCTCCTCCCCCCTTCTCCCTCCCTCCCTCCCCCCCCCCACTGCTGGTGCTCTATCGATAATCGCCGCCACCACCACCATAACCCACGCCACCACCCACACCACCACCACCGTAAATACTAGCGCCATCACCAACATCATCATCATCATCATCATCACCACCACCACCAGCATCACCATAATGGCCGGTATTAGCAGCAAGCCTCTCGCCATCACCACCACAACTCCCGCCGCTAATCACCACCACCACCACCACCACCACCATCACCACACTTGACTATTTTTTATCACTACCACAAATAAACTTCACAAACACTATCACAGACGCTATTATTACAACCTATACTATTATTACTACTACTTCTACTACAACTACTATTACTACTACTACGACTACTCACCCGACCACAACTACACTACAGACACAACATCCAGCACACCAACACCACCTCCTCCAGTACCACACGAAATATGTCTCAGCTTCCTCCTCCTCCTCCTCCTCCTCCTCTTTCTCTACGCCACCACATCGTGTATGCATGGAGACCGACCCTGTGCAGAGAGACAAAGCAAGGATGGGAGAGAAGGAACGTGAGGGAGGGAGAGGAGGAGGGAGAGATGGAGAGGAGGAGGGAGAGAGTGAGAGGATCGTAGGTCGTGGCTTCTAAGAGTCCCTCCTACTATTTGGCTCTTGAGTTCCCCCGTTAAATCCTGAAATTTATCTTCGTTTTCTTTTCCTCCTCTTTTTTTTTTTTTTACCGTGTGTTCGTGTTTTTATATATTTTTTATCTTTTTTTTTGCTTCTTTTTTTATCTTTTTTTCTTGCACTTTTTTTTTGCATCAGTTCACGGTCGCAACTCCGCTCCCTTTAAAAATTAGGGGTTTAACGTCTGATGCGGTACGCTGCGTTGCGCTCTCTCTCTCTCTCTCTCTCTCTCTCTCTCTCTCTCTCTCTCTCTCTCTTTGTTCACTCCCCCTTCATCCTCACGCCGCCTAGTGGATGTGACTCGAATGTTCTAATACGCGTTTGCTAAAAGAAAATACTGCAGGATATACAATGGTGTGTGCGTGTGTGTGTGTGTGTGTGTGTGAGAGAGAGAGAGAGAGAGAGAGAGAGAGAGAGAGAGAGAGAGAGAGAGAGAGAGAGAGAGAGAGAGAGAGAGAGAGAGAGAGAGAGAGAGGGGGGACCGGAACAAGGACAAAGACAAACAGAGAAAGAGAGAGAACACACACACACACACACACACACACACACACACACACACACACACACACATACACACACACACACACGATCACGCAACACAAACCAGAAAAACAAGGTCAAGAAAGAACAGTCTCGGGGGAGTATTACAGAACAACTAACTCTTCCGAAGCAACCATCAATACCCCCCTCCCCCCCCTCCCCAGTGTGTGTGTGTGTGTGTGTGTGTGTGTGTGTGTGTGTGTGTGGTGGACGGGAGGTGGGGGGAATTAGGGGAAGAGATGGATGAGGGAAACAAGTGGAGGGGAAGGAGAAGGAGGAGGACGAGTAGGAGGAAGAGGAGGAAGAGGAGGAGAAGGATGGGAGGGAGGCGGAAGGGCTTTGGGCATGGTATAAGATAAACGATAAAGAGAGAGACTGGCTAAGAGGAATGTGGGCGAGATCAGTTCTTTGTGTATTTCCCTTTTGCTCCCTAAACAGCGCTGGCGAGTATCTGGCTGGCGGGTACCGAGCGAGGCCAAGCCGGTTGTTTGACTTCTGAGCGAGAGTACGAATTGTTGAGAGGGAGTCTGGCCTAGAATATATTAGTGCGAGCGAGGTGAGATGTGAGAGGTTGCAGAGGCCGAAGGGCATACCATAAACCTCTCTCAACATGGGCGTGAGACTAACCCTTCCCCGCCACAGCTCGACTTAATCTCCTCTGGGCTCCGGGGCCGCGAGAATCAAAGGCGGACGATCGGAAAAATTAAATGAAAAGGGTGAGAGCCTCGAAAACCATTAGGGTGGCGGGAGGGCGGGAGGAGGAACAGCTGCGGCGTCAACAGCAGCGGGAGGCAGAACAGCGGCGGCCGTCACGCAGCGGGGCGAAGGCGGGAGGAGTGTCAGCCTTCAGGAAGCGGAATATAATATTGACAAATTTGCCCTGGCTAATGAAAACACACGGCGATAATTACCGCTGGAAGGGGAGGCCGCGGCACAGTGTGGGAAGGGAGAGGAGGGAGGAGGGGAAAGGAGGAGAAGAGCAGGAGGAAGGGAGAATGAAGGCGAGAGAGTGGAAGAAGAAAGGAGGGAGGGAAAGGGGAAGCAGGCCAAAGAGAGGAAGTTTTTTGGGGAGAGGAAGGAGGGGAAAGGAGGAAGAAGAGGGGAAAAGAGGATTGGGGTGAAGGAAAGAGGGTGCAAGAAGAGGGAATTGGAAGTAGCCAAAGAAAAGAAGTGTTCATGGCAGAGGAAGGAGGAAGAGGAAGGAAGAGGAGAAGAAGAAGAAGAGGGATAAAAAGGAGGCGCAAGAAAGGAATTAAAGGTTAAGAATGACCAAGGGAAGGAAGTGTTCTTGTGAGAGGAAGGAGGAGAGGAAAGGAGAAGGAAGAGGACGAAGAAGAGAGAGGGCAAGAAAGGAGAGAATGAAGAAAGAAAGACCAAAGTAAGGAAGTGGTCTTTGGAAAGGGAAACGAGGAAAATGAAAAAAAATAGAGGGAAGGAGGAGGGAAAAAGAATGAAAGAAATATATAGAAAGAGGGAATAGGAAGGGTCAAAAAAGAATACAGAGCTGGACAAAGGGAAGAGAGAAACAAGACGGTTCAAGAGGTACAGGAGGAAACAACTGTCTAGGGGAAGAGAGGGAAGAGTAATGGGAGCTGCTGGAGGTGGGAAAGAGGAGAGCCGGAGAAGGGAATAAATCTGAGGAGAAGACAGAGTGAGACGACAAGAGAAGGAACGTGACGGCTGTGGAGTAACAGAGTCATAGATGAGAGCAAGAAAGTACCATTCTCCCCTATCCTTGCCTTCCCACTCTCTCTCTTAACCTGATCTTCCCACTCTCTCTCTCTCAGATCCTTCCCACTTTCCTTCCAAGCCTTCCCATTTTCTCTTATCTCTTCCCATTCTCTATGTAAAAAACTTTCCACTTCCCATTTTCTCTTATGCTAACCTCCCATTCTCCCTTAACCTTGCCTCCGGTGCGTTCAGAACAAAGGTGGGAAGAGAGACATTCCAAAGAAGAGCAGAACGGTGTCGAGGGACTGATTAGGGAATGGGAAAAGGATGGGTGTGAATGTGGGGGGAGGGAGGGGGCACTTGCAGGGAGCAGGTGTTGAGAGAGAACAGGTAATGGAAAAAGAGGGCCTATAGACGTATTTTGTGTAAAGGAGATGCGCGTGGAGAGAGAATAAAACGGCGTGGAAGCTGGTGGAAAAAATAAAATCCGGATGCCTGCAGATGTGGCCAGAATGGAAGAGGCAAGTGACGAGAGGGAGAAAGAGAGAGACAGAGAGAAGGAAAGAATATGAGGGTAAGGAGGTCTACAGGCACGACAGAGAATGGAGGGCGTGGTGTAGAGAGGGCGAGAGAAGAGAGAATGAGAGGATGTAGAGGAGGAGTACCGCACTGGGGCGTGGTGTGAAAAGAGGGTGAATGAAAAGATAATGAGATGGTGAGGAGGGCTGCAACAGGGTGTAGGGGTGAAGGTAGGATATACAAGTGAGAGCAAGGTGTGAAGGTAGACGCAAGAGGGGCAAGAGACAGTAGGTGTGAATGTACGCGATGCAGGTGTGGCAAGGTGTACAGAAACAAGGAGAGAGGGCGTAAAGGCGTGGGAGGTGTGTGTGTAGCGAGGCAGGACAAGGCCACCGGGTTAGCGACAACATGGTCAACATTCATTAGGCTGCTCGACGCGCCCTTCTGCAGCTCCTCCTCATTATGATGGCAAACGAGAAGTATTGAGCCGCCCCGGAGTGATGAGGGCGGCGGGGAATACTGGAGGAGAGGGGGAGGAGGGGAGAAGAAGGAGGAGGAGGGATCAGAGGGCGAGTACAAGAGATTGAGAATGAAAAAGGTGAAGTGAGGAGGAGGTTAGGCGGAATAGACAGGATTAAAGAGTGGACTAAGGAGAATAGACCGAGGACAGAAGAGAATAAAAAGTAAGAGGAGGAAAGCAAGAAATACTAAGAGGGAGAGAGCATAAGGAGACAGTTAAAGATGAGGGAGAACAAGCTCAAAAGAGGAAAGAGAGAGAGAGAGAGAGAGAGAGAGAGAGAGAGAGAGAGAGAGAGAGAGAGAGAGAGAGAGAGAGAGAGAGAGAGAGAGAGAGAGAGAGAGAGAGAGAGAGAGAGAGAGAGAGAGAGAGAGAGAGAGAGAGAGAGAGAGAGAGAGAGAGAGAGAGAGATAGAGAGAGAGAGAGAGAGAGAGAGAGAGAGAGAGAGAGAGAGAGAGAGAGAGAGAGAATTAAGGCAACACAAGGAAAGGGAAGTAAAGGAAAGGAAAGAAAAGAAGAGGAAAGGAAAGATTAGATAAATGTAAAGGAAAGAAAAAGAGGAAAGGAGAACGGAAAAAAAAGGAGAGGAGAGGAGAGAAAGGAAAAAAAGGAAAAAAAAGGTTATAATGACCGAAGATGATGCAGGACCAGGCCAGGGGGAAAGAGATACGAGATGGAGAAGAGAGAGAAATAAAGAAAGAGGGAATGAAGACAGCACAAGGAGAGACGGACAGACCAACAGACAGGGGTGGTTGAGGACGACAAACCGCCCCGTCTCATGTCTCGGCACCTTCAGCTATTCCTCCCCACACCGGTATTCGCTTCGCATTTCCCTGGTCGTTGGCATTACTTATTTGTCATTGGAGTCCACGCGCGGCCGATGATTGCATGAACTTTTTCTTTTCCTCTATAGGGACGGGCGGCAGCGACTCGGCTCTGTGCGACTCGACTCTATACGACTTTCTTCTTTTATTCATGGTTGGGGGATGGCGATGGTAATGGTGTCCCGTGACTCAATGGACATGTAACCTCAAGATTGGGTGGGTGAAAGGTTATGGTAGATGTTATTGTTGTTGTTGGTGGTGGTGTAGATATTGTTGTTGTTGTTGTTGTTGTTGTTACTCAAAGCGTTTCTGTGCATTATTTCCGATCATTCAAACCCTGGCCTCTATTTTCCTTTTTTTACTTTTCATTGTTTACTTCCCCGTTCCTCTCCATAGTGTTCTTTCTTTTCCTTTCCTTTTCTTTCCTTTTATATTATTTTCTTTCAGTTACTTTCCTCTCCTTTCCTTTCTTTTCCTTTTATCTTCTTTTCTTTCCCTTACATTCCTTTCCTCTCCTTTCTTTCTTTTCCTTTCCTTTTCTTTCCTTTTATCTTCTTTTCTTTCCCTTAATTTCCCCTCCTTTCCTCTCTTTTCCTTTCCCTTTCTTTCCTTTTATCTTCTTTTCTTTCCCTTAATTTCCCCTCCTTACGTTTCTTTTCCTTTCCTTTTCCTTCCTTTTATCTTCTTTTCTTTCCCTTAATTTCCCCTCCTTTACTTTATTTTCCTTTCGCTTTCTTTCCTTTTATCTTCTTTTCTTTCCCTTAATTTCCCCTCCTTTCCTTTCTTTACCTTTCCCTTTCTTTCCTTTTATCTTCTTTTCTTTCCCTTACTTTCCTCTCCTTTCTTTCTTTTCCTTTCCTTTCCTTTCCTTTTATTTTATTTTATTTCCCTTACTTTCCTTTCCTCTCCAATCCTTTAATTTCCTTTCCTTTTCATTCGTTATTCTCCTCTCTTCGCCTCGTCTCCTTCCTATTCTGTTTTATTATTTCGCCGTGATTTCCTTCTCTCTCCTTAGCTCTCACTGAACGGCTCGTGACACACCCAAAAGAACTTCTATTCGAGAGCTCCAGTACACCCACGTCCCCCCAAAAAACGAGAAATTGTGAAATGCCGAGGAATTTAATAGTTTAGCTTGCTTGAAATATAAATGTGCTCTGCGGACTAAGAGCTCTTTTTGTGTTTCGTTAGTTTTCGTGTTGCGCAAAAAGTGTGTGTGTGTGTGTGTGTGTGTGTGTGTGTGTGTGTGTGTGTGTGTGTATCTCTCTCGTATATGCCATTCTTGAAAACAATAAAAACGAATATATAAAAAAAAAGGAACATATGTTTTCCTCCCTTCTTTCTTTCGCGATAAGAAGAAACTCGCTCAGAATAAAAAAAAAGTATAGATTTGAAAGGTATAATATTAAAAGTCTGTTTACGCGTTCTAGAGAAACCTAAAAAGAGACTATTAACAGTTTTCGCGGAAGTGTTGAAAAAGCAACCTCGGCAATTCCTGCAACAAGAACAAGACGGAAAAAAAAAATTACCTAAACAACGAGTACAGCAAAACTTAGACTCGAGACTCCGCTAATTAGATTTTGAAAGGATGACTAAGAAAAAAAAAAAAGGAGGAACAGGGAAATTAATCACGTTCACCGGCGGGCAAAGAAGTCAATTAGATTTTTTTTTTTAAGTGGACGTGACCTTGTGATATTAGGCGATAATGTAATGATGCTCTCTCTCTCTCTCTCTCTCTCTCTCTCATCTTTTTTTTCGTTTCTCCTTTCTTTCTTTCTTTCACTTCCTTTCTTCCTTCCTTCCTTCCTTCCTTCTTTCATTCTTTCCTTCTCTCATCATTTTTCCTTTATTTTTCCTTTATTTTTCCTTTATTTTTATTTTTCCTTTCTCTTCTCTTCTCTTCTCTTCTCTTCTCTCTCTCTCTCTCTCTCTCTCTCTCTCTCGACGCACCTAGGCCAAACGCGGTCAAAAAGAAGTTACGTAATTAAGTTTAAATGTCGCCGCTTACTGCCAGATTCAGCAGTGTATACCTTTACTAATGACTGTGTAAGACCGTTAAATTACCTCCCAACCGCAGGTGTACAACGGCTTTTAGTTAAGGCGCAAAAACATACATGACTTTACTCTCCGCTTTTTTCTTCAAGAGTAGTGTATCAAGGCACCTCTCTACCTGAATATGACATCTTTCTTCTGGGTTCTCTTTCATATCTCTTTCGTTCGGAGCAGCGTTTAGCGGGGATCTTTTGTTGTTGCGTTTATTTCTGCCCTTGAGCTGCCTTCTTTGAGGTAAAATAAACATCCATGAAGGTGCTGGCGTGAAAGGTGTAGCGTCCAAGAGCTGGTGACAATGTGGCAGAAGAAGGACCACTTGATATTGATTTATTGGGCGCTGAAACCTTAGGACCCCTCTATTAAATTATTCCAAGTCATCTCTCTCTCTCTCTCTCTCTCTCTCTCTCTCTCTTTTGGCTGTACTTCCCTCCCGCCTCCTTTCCGCGGCCACAGCCATCTCGAGGGACTCCCAAAAAGGCCTCGAAATCAGACGACCGAGGAGCGGCGGGACATAATCTTCATCAACAACAAATATTTAATCTGTCGCAAGTCCATTCTCGTTATCGTTGGCAGGGAGGAGGAGGAGGAGGAGGAGGAGGAGGAGGAATATGTGAGGAAGAGGAGGCATTCACAATCGTCCCATGTTCTCTCGCCCCCGCTCCCTTTCCCCCGTCTCCTCACTTAAGCTCTTTACTCTTACTTCTCCTCCTACGTCTCCCTCTCCTCCTCCTCCTCCGCCTCATTCCTCCTTCACTAGTCACGGCCTCCTGCTCACCAGTACACTCACCACACCTCGATTTTGTTCTTGTGACTCGTGTTCAGTTGAAATGTGTCGCGTTGGGCTGGTCTGCATGCCGGTAAGTGAGCCGAAATTTCATCTGCTATAGCGACGACTTCCTTAGGAGAAGAAACGACGACGGGGAGATTCGATACAGGTCGTCAGGTAGCACTTCAGTAAGTTCAATAACGTCGATCTTTCCCAAATTCTTGAGCTTCAAACTAACCCCAAAGCAAAATATCACGTTATTTTTCTGGAACTATTTTTGCGGAAGTATGTGATGTGAAAGTGACTGCATATAGAATTGGCCATTACTTCATTACAACAGGAGCGAATTGAGGGTTCTCGTGTGTAAATAAAGCGAATTTTACTATGTCACTGAAAAGTCTGAAGAATAGATTCAATACATAACATAAACATCCTCGTTATATACAATCAGGCTTTGTGTTGCCTATCCTCTTTCACATTTCCTCCTCCTCTCCTCCTCCTCCTCCTCCTCCTCCTCCTTTTCGTCCTCCTCTTCCTCCTCATCCCCCTCCGCCTCCGTTACCAGCCCTTGGAGAGCACTGCCTTACGAATCACAATAGCTCGGAGGCTCTCTCCCCCAAGCCCCAGCTCTCGAGGCCAAGGTAAGCCATTGTTGACACACCTGACGTCCTCCGTAACCCCTTGATATTGCCATCGACCATAATGACCGTGATATCCAGTGAACCGTTTAGAGAAGAGGTGGTGTAGGCAGCAGTCTGTCATTACCCAGCTCGAGACCTGATATACGGGCTGAGGAGGAGGAGGAGGAGGGGCAGGAGGAGGAGGAACAGGAGGAGGAAGAGAAGGAAAAGGAGGATGAGGATGAGGAGGAGGAGGAGGAGGAGAATGAGAAGAAGGAGAAGGAGGAAAAGTAGGAGGAGGAGAAGGAGAAGGAGAAGGAGAAGGAGAAGGAGTAGGAGGAGGAGTAGGTAGGGGACGAGAAAGAGGGGGGAGACTTCTTGTAAAAGCTCTCATGGTCTCTCAAGGATATAGAGTTATTCTGTACATTTTTACTTAAATCAGTTTGAGATAGTCACTTAACGATGTTCTCATGTGTGTTTGGGGACTCTTTGAGATCGTTTGGTAATGGACATTTTAATAACGGAGAGACAGACACAACAACAAAAACAACAACAACAACAACAAAAATAAGACAACAGTGAAAATATCCCCCTCATCACTACTCGGCGGCGGGAGATAAATAAAGGTAATAAATGAATAAGAGAATAAAAGAAACATTAAAAAAGGAATGGAACAGCAATAAGAACCACATCAAAGTATACAGAAAGCCGGACGAGAAGGCAGGAAAAGCTGAGGGGATGCTGCGGGAAATGACGAGTGGTTGATAAATTACTGACCATTACCAAGACCTATTTACCCAACTGCAGGAGGCGCTAATGGGCGAAATTTCCTCCATTGTCTGTGTTTGTGAGCGTGATGTGTTTGCACGGGATTGGCGGCGCAGGACGAGCTTGATGGTGCGGAGTGAAGCACGTGTTTGGGGCCGGGATGAATGAGTTTTATTCGTGTGTGTGTGTGTGTGTGTGTGTGTGTGTGTGTGTGTGTGTATGCACAATATTATAATAGCCCCAAACACACACACACACACACACACACACACACACACACACACACACACAGTTATTAAGTGGTAACAATCAAAGCGCGGGCTGAAATGTTAAGCGCACAAATGAGGTAGAATGGAATATTTGATGCGGATATAAATAAATGAATGAATATATATATATATATATATATATATATATATATATATATATATATATATATATATATATATATATATATATATATATATATATATATGTGTGTGTGTGTGTGTGTGTGTGTGTGTGTGTGTGTGTGTGTGTGTGTGAGAGAGAGAGAGAGAGAGAGAGAGAGAGAGAGAGAGAGAGAGAGAGAGAGAGAGAGAGAGAGAGAGAGAGAGAGAGAGAGAGAGAGAGAGAGAATGCGGATATGCAAGGTATACACCAGAGGCACAATGCTCTCAAGCATGTGGGGACTTGTTACAGTGTGGTGGCGGCGGCGGGGGCAGTGTTGGTGGTGGCGGTGATGGCGGCCGTGGGGGCGTGAAGGCAGCCCGGCGCCTCGCCCATCACACTCCGCTCGACAAATTGCAAGCATTAAAGTTAAAAGGCTTTCAACAGAGGGTTTACGTGAATAATTATTCATGTGTGCGTGTGTGTACATTGATGAGCCATATAGATGTATGTATGTGTGTATGTATGTATGTATGTATGCATGAATGTGTAAATATCTATATATATATATATATATATATATATATATATATATATATATATATATATATATATATATACACACACACACACACACACACACGTGTGTGTGCGTGTGTGTGTGTGTGTGTGTAGAGAGAGAGAGAGAGAGAGAGAGAGAGAGAGAGAGAGAGAGAGAGAGAGAGAGAGAGAGAGAGAGAGAGAGAGAGAGAGAGAGAGAGAGAGAGAGAGAGAGAGAGAGAGAGAGAGAGAGAGAGAGATGGAAGTAGGAACTTATACTTTTAATAAGACAATTACAGAGTCTCCCGTATTTTCCTTTCAAAAAAAATCAGAAGGGTTCCCAAATTTCTTTTAACTTAATTTCTCTCCGAGCTATTTTTCCTCGAGGAGATGAAAAATAACAATCATCTGAGATCGTTAGACACACGTAGCAGGACCTTCCCTAATTTGTGCTAATGAAACAAAGACTTAACTTTTCACGTTAATTACTCTAAAAAAAAGGAGAGAATTTCCGGCTGAGCGAAGGGAATAATGGAGTAATGATGGTGAGAGAGAGAGAGAGAGAGAGAGAGAGAGAGAGAGAGAGAGAGAGAGAGAGAGAGAGAGAGAGAGAGAGAGAGAGAGAGAGAGAGAGAGAGAGAGAGAGAGAGAGAGAGAGAGAGAGAGAGAGAGAGAGAGAGAGAGAGAGAGAGAGAGAGAGAGAGAGAGAAAACAGATAGTCATGGTGTTATCAGAAAAGAACAAAGGATGGATGGAAAACAGAACGCTCACAAAACCATATACGGCATCTAAGGACACTCATCTCGCCGCTATTTCTAATGTGTTTTAATTACTCCCTCTGATAAAAAAAATATATAATGACGCGCTTCCAACATTAAAACATAAATTTGCTGCAATCAGGACCCCAAATCACCTGTTTATTGGCTTCCGTTAAAAGGCGTTCGTACTCGAGACTTCTTGGAGCTTCGTCAATGTGAGAATACCGTGCTATGTTTTATTCGACGTATTAGTGCTTTGTATGAATGCTCCTCCGTTAGACTTCATTGGGTACGCTCTGAGAATCGTTTAATAGAGGTAATCAAACCATATTATCTGGACCAGTTTGGTGAATTTCCTTACAGCTGCATCATTTACAAACAAACGATGAAATTATTGTCGAAAGCAAAAGTGAAAAAAAAATTAACGTCTTTGGGGATATTAGAGAAAGAAAGGGAAGACGAAAAAGGAAGAAAAGGATGAGGAAGAGGCTGGAGATGAAAAATGAAAGAACGGCAGGAAATGGATGGAAGGAAAAGGAAAGGGTTGAGAGTAGATGGGACGGTAAAGGAAGGAAAGGAAAGGAAAGGGAAGAAAGAGAAGGAAGGAGAAAGGAATGAAAGAGTGGGAGAGAAAATAAAGGGGAAAGAATTAGAGATGGGAAAGAACTGGCAGGGAGAGGAGGATAAGAAGGGAATGATAATAAATAAAGGAAGGGAAGGAGATATGAAGATTTGAGATAAATATAGGGGAAAAGGACAACACGGAAACAAGGAAAGAAACAAAATGGATTAAAAAAAAGACGAATGGGGAAGGAATAAAGAAAAATAGTACCGTAATAAGGAAAAGGGAATCACAATGGAAAATAGCGAAGAGAATAATTTAGTAGTTAAGGGAAGGGAAGGGAGTTTAGAAATAGGAAAGGAAAGAAAACGGAAAGAAGAAACAAGCTGAAAGAGAGCAAAGAAAAAAAAATCAGGAACTAGGAAGCGAAAACAAAGCAAAGGGAAACAGAGTAACGCAAAGTGCAAAGAGGCGAGAAGAAGACAACAAAAGAAAAAATGAAAAAAAAACATGAGAGGAGTCGAGGGAAGGAAAGAAAAGGAAAAAAAATATGGATAGAAGACGAGAAAAGGGAGAGGAGGAGGGGAGAGAAAAGCAAAGGAAGGCAAAAAGAGAAGAAGAAGAGGAAGGAAGAGAAAACCAAGGGATGAGAATTGTAAAATGTAAGAAGGGGAGAAGGAGAAGAGGAAGAGGAGGAGAAAGGGAGAAAAAAAGGCAAAAAACAAGAGAATTATAAAAGGTAAGAAGAGAGAAGGAGAGGAGGGGAGAGAAAAGCAAAGGAGGAAAATGGAAAAAGAAAAGAAGAAGAGGAGGAGGGGAGAAAAAAAGGCAAAAAAAAAAGAATGATAAAAGGTAAGAAGAGAGAAGGAGAGGAGGGGAGAGAAACGTAAAGGAGGAAAATTGTAAAAACTAAGGACTGCACAGAGAGGAAGAGTAAATAAAATCCCTATACAAGCCGGGGAAGAGGAAAGAAGGAAGATCAGAGGGAAAGAAGGGAGTGGTAAAGGTAAGGAACGGCAAAGAGACTCAAAAGAACGAGATAAAAAAAATACAATCGACTGCCCAAGGTCTTCACTCTATGCCTCCACCCATGCATCCCATCCCCCTCCTCCCCCCTCCTCGGCAGCCCCTGGTCATGTTTTCGTCTCGGTTCTGTTGATTTTTCCAGGGTCAGGTCGCCAGCCGGGGGGAGAGCGCAGAGAAAAGAGATACAAAAATGTCGGAGTATGAAAAATGGGGCCGTTATCATTTGAGGTCAAGATGCTGGGAATCAGGGGGAATCAGGAGGCACGAGGAAAGAAGGAAAGAATCAGGAGGTGATGAAAATAGATAACAGGAAAAAGATGAAGAAATAGACGGTACTGATAAAAACAAATGGAACAATGGAAACAGATAATAGAAGAAAGGTGAGCAAAGAGATAGAACTGACAAAAATCTCCGCAAAACAATGGAAATCAGTAAATAAAAAGATATAAAGCAGAGAGTGTTAAAAGTAAGAGAGTAGAAATAGGCAATCAGGCAAATCTAGTTCCCATCCTCTGTCTTATACTTCTAATTTCCGCCGCAGTCTTACTTCCCTGCCTGTCTTTTAATTAACGATATGTTCATGCTAAGTGCTCTTCCAAACTTGCTAACTGCCTGCCTCCACCACGACCACGGCCTCATTACAAACGATTACTATTCTAACTCATCTTTATGGTGTACAAATCCCTAATGCAAGAGTAACAAGGATCTTTTGCTCTCATCTTTTTCAATGGTAAACTCCGAAACCGTCTGACCTTGTTTTATTTTTGTCTTGTCTTACAACTTGAATACATGATTTGACGAGGGAAGTATCAGGACAGGTCTGCATACTTCATTTACTATTCTTTTGGAACTTTTGTCCGAGGTTTTGCAGGAGCTGACTTTTACGGACTTTTGTTTGCTAGTGTGTTTGTTTTGTCTTGGAGCTCTTTCCTTTGATGTTATAAAAGGAAGGAAAAACATGGCCCTGGCGAAAGATTTAAGACCCATTAAACTAGAGACGCCACAGTCACCACAATTAACGTCGACCTTGACCGTTAAAAACCGCGCGACATTTCCTACCGCAGAAAAAGAGAGGTGCAGTTCTTTTCCACCTGTCTCCGCCGAGTGAGGGCCAATCTGACGTGAAGGACGGAAGAAAATGGATGTGTGAGTCAGTGTCTGCTAAGTCTCGGGAAGTTTTTATATCGTGGCCGTCTGATATTGTCGGGCCGCTGTGCAACATTTGTTTGACATGTTGCGTATCAGTTCGCCTCCAGGGCATTATGATTTCAACTTTTTTAATGGCGTCTTGGCGTCTCACTCTCCTCCTCTTCCATCCTGTCATCTCTTCCTCATTTCCTTTCTCCCTTTAACTTGCATTTTTTTTATTTCTCCTTCCTATAATCTCCTCTTCCTCTTCCTCCTCCTCCTCCTCCTCCTCCTTTTTCTTGCTCGTCTCATTCCCCAGAAGGGTCATGACATTCATTTGAAAGTTTACCAGTAGCCATTCCTCCTCCTCTTCTTTTTTTCCTCATCTTCCTCCTCCTCCTCCTCCTCTTCTCCCTCCTCCTCCTTTCCCTCTTCTTCGGCCTTGTAAAAGATGGACAGGTGATCAGGTGTACAGGTAACCCAAACCAAAAGCAAACAAATCCAACACAGTCACGTGATCAAAACTCTCCCCTTAAAAAAAAAAAATGACGTAAAAAAAATTAAACTCCCTCTATTAACACTTTCCTCTTCGGTTCAAAGTCGTTTTCCGTAATGCAATTTTAAGCTGACACTCAATTTTCCACGCTGTCTAAATGTTACCCGAAGTTGCCTGCTTGCCCCATCCCCCTTCCCCCCTTCTCCCCTTCCCCCCTGATGGAAGAGTGATGGGAGTGGAAGAGGGAAGGGAGGAGGAGTTTTAAGAATGTTTTGAGAAGAGGAAGAGTGCAGGCATGTGTGGGAGGTAAGAGGAGGAGGAGGAGGAGGAGGAGGAGGAGGAGGAGGAAGAGGAGGAGGGATCGAAGAGTTGGGGGCAAAAGGGAGGATGAGGGGGGTGAGGATGGTGAATAAATTGAATAAAAAAGAAGGGGCAGGGTGGAGGAAGGGAGGGGGAGAGGGAAAAAGAAGCAAGGAAGATGGTGGAGAGGTGGAGTGCCGAAAGGATGGGGAGGAGGTGGTAGGAGTGAAGGAAATGAGGAGCCTGAAGGAGATGGTGGAAGAAGGGACTGAGAATGAATAGAGGAAGGAAGGGAGAGAGGAAGGGAAGGAGATATGAAGCTTGGAGTCAATATTAGAGAAAAGGACAACAGGGAAACAAGGAAAGAAACAAAAAGGAAACAGGAGAAAAGGACAACACGTAAACAAGGAAAGAAACAAAATAAATTGAAAGAAAGACGAATGGAGAATAATGACGATGATTATTAGGGAGTTCTATTCTAGGCGCCGCTACAGCAGGGTCATATGGCGCCGAACGAAAACTAAATAAAATATACTATAAAACTGTAAATAAAAATAATGGTGAATAGTTAAAAAACATGATATAAGGACGAATGGGAAAAGAATAATGAAAAAGAGTACGACAATCACAATGAAAAATAACTAAGTGAATAATTTAGTAGTTGAAGGAACAAAGCCATGAAGAATAAACAGCTGGTAAGTATAAATAAATATGATATAGTAATGTACTGAGGTTGCCAGGACAAAATAGAAACGAGGTAACGAAGTGAAGGAAACATTTGAAGACGAGGAAAGAAAATGTAATGAAGGAGGGAAGAAAGGGAGAACGAGAAAGAAAAGAAGAAGAGAGATACATAGTGAAGAATCAATGAGGAGGAGTAGAGTAAGAGAAGAGAAGAGACGAAAGAAAGCATGAGCGAGGAAGAGAGAAATTAATACAGAAAGAAGATTTGAAGTGGAGGAGCGGCGGGGGAGAAAAGGGGAGAGGAGAGGAAGCAGAAGTTAAAATGAGAAAGAAAACGGAGAAGAGAAAAGAAGGTAAGAGAAAGAAAAGCAGAAGTTAACCAAGGTCAACGTGAGAGAAGAAAATGAGGAGAAAAAAAAGGAGGCAAAAGCACAGTGAAAACGAAGTGAAAGTTAAAAAGGAAGGAGAAATGAAGGAAAAGTGAAGTAAAGAAGAAGAAGTAAGAGAAACGAATAAGAAGGAAAGAAATAAGAGAGAAGAGGCAGAGGTGAAGTGAGAGAGAGAAACAAAGACAAGGTGGGCAAGGGCAGGAGAAAGAAGAAGGAAAAGAAGGAAGAAGAAAAGGAAGAGAGAGGAAGAGGAAAAGGAGAGGAGAGAGAGAGAGAGAGAGAGAGAGAGAGAGAGAGAGAGAGAGAGAGAGAGAGAGAGAGAGAGAGAGAGAGAGAGAGAGAGAGGGAGAGAGCGGCAGTGAGAGAGAGTGAGAGAGAGAGAGAGAGAGAGAGAGAGAGAGAGAGAGAGAGAGAGAGAGAGAGAGAGAGAGAGAGAGAGAGAGAGAGAGAGAGAGAGAGAGAGAGAGAGAGAGAGAGAGAGAGAGAGAGAGAGAGAGAGATAGAGAGAGAGAGAGAGAGAGAGAGAGAGAGAGAGAGAGAGAGAGAGAGAGAGAGAGAGAGAGAGAGAGAGGAGAAAAAAGGAGAGGGAGCAGAGGTGAAGTGAGAGAGGAAGAGAAAAGAAGACAATGTGTTGAAAGGTGGAAGAGGGGAAAAGGAGAGAGAGGAAGCGGAGATGGGAAGTGGGGGAGAGGCGAAAAGGAGACAGAGGAAAAAAAGGAGAAGGAGCAGAGGTAAAGTGAGAGAGGAAGAGAAAAGAAGACAATGTGTTGGAAGATGGAAAAGGGGAACAGGAGGGAGAGGAAGCCAAGATGGAAGTGAGGGAGAGGCGAAAAAGAGAAAAAGGAGAGGAAGCAGAGGTGAAGTGAGAGAGAGGAAAGAATACAAGGTGTGGGAAAGTTGGGAGGCGAGGGAGCGGGCGAGCGGTGCGTGAAGATGGTAATGAGAAGCTAAGGCAGCGAGAAAATAAAACGAAAATAAGTCAAACGCGGAAAAAGACGAAGCGACTTGGTAAACTTTGAGCAAACTGGGTGGGGGGGGGGTAAGGGGGGAGGGGGGAGGAAGGGGGGAGGGGGGCAAAAGGAGGGAGGCATAGGAGACGAAGCAAGCAGGCAAACACACACACACACACACACACACACACACACACACACACACACACACACACACACACACACATACGGTACAAGCAACAAATAAAAGAAAGCTGCCAGAAATCAATCATAAAGAAGGAAAAGGAGAAGGAAGAGGAGGAAAAAGACGAGGAGAAGGAGGAAAAGGGGTTGGAGAAGGAAGATGAGGTGGTGGTGGAGGAGGAAAACAGGGAGAGAAAAAAAAAAGCAGGTGCAGTGGTGGTGGTGGTGGTGGTGGTGAAGGTAGTGGTGGTGTTAATAGCGGTGAAGGTAGTGATGGTGGTGGTGGTGGT
Source organism: Eriocheir sinensis (assembly GCF_024679095.1). Lineage (NCBI taxonomy): Eukaryota > Metazoa > Arthropoda > Malacostraca > Decapoda > Varunidae > Eriocheir > Eriocheir sinensis. Next base: position 27,207,812 of record NC_066510.1, on the reverse strand, counting down.
GGTGGTGGTATGTGAAGGTTGTAGGAGGAAGATAAATAGCTTTTCCTAGATGAGGTGTTACCTGTACAGAGCTTCAGTGGGAACTAATGGTTGGAGGTGGTGGTGGTGGTGGTGATGAAGGTGGTGTTGGTGGCGGTGGTGGTAACGGATAATTCTGCAATGGTAGGAATGTGTAGCCAAAAGAGTTAAGTTATTAGGGTGGGTAATAATGTTTGGTGTTAATATGGAACAGGAACGCGTAACAATTATGTGGTGTGATGATGATGGCGTGGTATGATGAGTAATATTAAGGTATGTTATAGTGTGTAGTGAAGATCCACACATTGGTAGTGTTATGCGGAAGGAGGGAAAGAAGGGAGAACGAGACAGAAAAGAAGACAGCAAGGAAGAAGAAAGGAAGAGAGATACATAGTGAAGAATCAATGAGGAGGAGTAAGTTAAGAGAGGAGAAGAGAAGAGACCCAGTGTTATGCGGAAGGAGGGAAAGAAGGGAGAACGAGACAGAAAAGAAGACAGCAAGGAAGAAGAAAGGAAGAGAGATACATAGTGAAGAATCAATGAGGAGGAGTAAGTTAAGGGAGGAGAAGAGAAGAGACCTAGTGTTATGCGGAAGGAGGGAAAGAAGGGAGAACGAGACAGAAAAGAAGACAGCAAGGAAGAAGAAAGGAAGAGAGATACATAGTGAAGAATCAATGAGGAGGAGTAAGTTAAGGGAGGAGAAGAGAAGAGACGAAAGAAAGCATGAGTGAGGAAGAGAGAAATTAACCCTGTGTAATGGTGCAACATGAAGCGACTACCGGCAGTATTACATGCTCTCCATTACTAAGAAAGCTCCGTTATTACCAGCTCAGGATTCCTTTAATTTTACATACTTCAATTCTAATTCCTTTTTTTAACGGCTTATTTGCGCCACACTGCTACTAATAGAGAAAAATATTATGTTGGATATAGCCAGGAACCCGTGAAAGTGGTTCAAGGAAAGCTGGTAAGGAGCGAGATCCAACGTTTTAATATTGCTGGAATTGATATCAAGGAAGTGGCAAAGGAAGTGAGCGCATGTAATGTACGAGTTTAGTTTGTTTAACAGCCAAGGACAACAAAATATATAAAAAAAACGCCACTCCAAACAAAAGAAAGCTAGTTAAAAATATGGTGATTAAGGGATCCCCCCGAGCGAGATAAGTAAGCCTACATAGCTCTTCCAGGGTCACAAGAGAGCACTATCTGGCAAGACCCCAAGAGCTGAGGCCAAACGTGCAACTTCTAGATCCCAATTACAGCACCATACCCTTTGATCCAGGCTTCCAGGTAAAGAAAATAAAATGTTCCAGTTCATATTAGGTTGGAGAGGTGTCTTGAGGCGCTGTGCGAGGTGTTAAAACATGACTAGGTATGACTTATTGTGACATGACGCCGTGGTGATGTGTGGCACGTATAAATAAAGTGGAGTCATTATGTGGCGTGGCGAGGTGTGATATGATTTGGTGGGGACTGGCGCGGGGGTTGTCAGCGAAGCGGCGGAGTAGCGCATTTATAACCCGCGATATTGTAGGCTGCCGAGGCGGTATGAAAAGGTTGTGCGATGAAGAGTGTGAGGTAGTCGCTTAATTAAGAGGACGCAGGTAGAATTTTTTTAGCAAGAGGTGACGTAAGAGGCAGGTGTGAGACTCTTCAGTGCTTTAAGAGAGAGAGAGAGAGAGAGAGAGAGAGAGAGAGAGAGAGAGAGAGAGAGAGAGAGAGAGAGAGAGAGAGAGAGAGAGAGAGAGAGAGGGAGAGAGAGAGAGAGAGAGAGAGAGAGAGAGAGAGAGAGAGAGAGAGAGAGAGAGAGAGAGAGAGAGAGAGAGAGAGAGAGAGAGTGAGAGAGAGAGAGAGAGAGAGAGAGAGAGAGAGAGAGAGAGAGAGAGAGAGAGAGAGAGAGAGAGAGAGAGAGAGAGAGAGAGAGAGAGAGAGAGAGAGAGAGAGAGAGAGAGAGAGAGAGAGAGAGAGAGAGAGAGAGTTGTGAAGTTTGGTAATGAATGAGTGAGACAGAACGAAAACAGAGTGAAGAAAATGAGGAAGAGTCGTAAGAGGAAAGCAAGGAGAGAAAAAGTGAAGAATGTGAAAAGTGAGATTATTGAGTGTGGAAATGGAGAAACAAACTGAGGTGGAACAAGGAGGAAAGAAAGGTATGACAGGCACACAAACAGGAGAGTAAGAATAAAAGACATGAATACAGAAATAGGAGAGAACGAAATTTAAGGAGAAACGAAAATAAAAATACACAGAAAAGAATTACTAAAAAAATATAGAAAAAAAAACAGGTTAGAGAAAGACCAGGGGAGAGAAAGGGGCAGTGAAAAGGGAGATAAAAGCGGGCGAATGAAGAGGTGCAAGAGAGAACAGAGAGAGAAAAAAAAGAGAAGAAACATAGAACGATTCCCACACAAACACGAGATTAAAATGTTTGTATTTACTTGGGGGAAGTTGTCGTCATTCCCGCGTCGCTGTGTCAACGGAGGGAAAGAGGGAAAACAAGCTCCGGGAAAAAGAAAAAAAAAAAACAGACCCGTGAAAACATGAACAGGTCCCCGAGGTGAGCCTGAAGGAGGGAGGGAGCACCTGGCCTCACCTGCCGTCGCACCTGAACGGGGTAGGTGAAGGGGGGGGCATAGGAGAGGGGAGGAGGGCAGGAGGAGTTGAGGGAGGAGAGGTAAAGGGGGGTGAGAGGAGAAGAGAGGAGTGGAGGGGAAAGGAAACGAAAGGAGAGGAGAAGAAAGGAGAGAAATGGAGAGGAAAGGAGAGGAGAGGAAAGGAGGAGGAGGGTAGAATGAAAATGGTAGGAAAAAAAGAAAAAAAGAATATGGTAGGAAGAAAAGAAAAAATATTAAAAAGGAAAGGGAAGAAAAGAAACAGAAAAAAGAATGAAGAAAAAAAGGAACAATAAAAGAGGAAAGCAAAAAAAAAGTGAATAGGAAAGAGAAAGGAAACTTATGAAAGAAAATAAAAAAAAATAAGAAAACACGAAATTAAAGTTAATAACGGGGGAGAGAAAAAGAGGGAGAGGAGCAAAAATAAAAAAAAATAAAAAAATAAAACTTCAGGGAGAAACACGTGCTTAAAATTCCTTCATAATTAGCAAGGTTTAGATGCACGACAAGATATTGCGAGGTAATATTAACACGAAATTATGAAATACGACGTTTAGCGGGATAGGACTTAATTTGGTTCGCTTTCAGAAATGCTTCCCTCTCCCTCATCCCCGGTCGTCCCCTTCAAAAAAACGTATTTCCTAGATATATATTAAATGCATGTTGAATACCAGGTTTTAAAAGGCACTAGTGGTGGTATATCTTGCTTCATGTAGTAGTAATAGTAGTAGTAGTAGTAGTAGTAGTAGTAGTAGTAGTAGTAATGGTAGTAGTAGTAGAGGTATAACGCATTTAGAACTCATAGTTAATGGTGAGTGTACAAAAATATGCTAGTATGATTGCGTTTGCGTGTGTGTGTGTGTGTACGTGTGAGTGTGCGTGTGCGTGTCAGCAAGCATGTACGAGTATGTAGTAGACCGTTAGGTATGTACACACACCAAAATAAAACGAAACAAAAACACCCGGTGAAGGCACTTTAAAGAGAGCAAATAAACCAACCTGACAGCTTCTTTCTTCGCCCTCAGCTCACCCTCCCCACAGCACGCTAAGGGCAGTCATCAGCGGCCCAGCGTGACGCAGCCCTTGCATACACCCGCGACAGGTGAGAACGACACACCTGCAATCAAGAAGGGCACTCTGCTGGACATCCCGTGGACCTCAACCTCACTCTGAAAGGAGACCCGCTTGTAGCAGACAGCGGGCAGAAAGAGCAGAAGAGAAGGAAGGAAGGGAGAACAGGCGTGGAGAAAAGAGTAGAAGAGATAATATTGAAGAGATAGGAAGAAACGGAGGAAAGGCACCAATGAAATACAAGAAAGTAGCGACGAAATTAAAGCTAGATGGAGCAAAAGAGAAGAAAGGGAAGAGCTGGCATGCTGAGAAGAGTAGGATAGAGGATATAAAAAAGAAGAAATAAAGAAGAAAGAGGAAAGACACCAAAGAAAAACAAGAAAGTAGCGAGGAAAATCGTGTCAGAAGGAGCAGAAGAGGGAAAGGAATGAGACGAGAGCCGTCGTGTGGATAAGATTGAGAGAGAGGACACTGAAGAGATAAGAAGAAATGGATGGGTACTAAAGAAAGACAGGAAAGTAGCGACGAAAATCGGGTTAGACATCAGGAAAGTAGTAGAGTAGGGTACAGCGAGGGAGGGACAGATGTTTGCAATGACACTAATACACGTGAAGGTCTGCTCAGAGACAGGTAAGGGCAGAGGAGTGGGAGAACGAACACGTGTCGGAGAAGAGAAAGGAGGAAGAAACTCGATGATAAAAGAGGCCAGTGGTTCAAAGGAAATAAGAAAATGGAAGCAGGTGCGAAGCGATATTGCAGGTGAGTTAGACTGGAAGGATAAAGAAGGCAGGTGTGTCAGGTGTGCGCGAGGAAAGGTAACTCATTAGAAGACTTAGATGAAAACAAGTGACAGGTGCAAAGGTAGGAGAGTGGAGTTGGGACGTGGGGAAAGATGGGAGAAGAAGGAGGAAGGAAGAAGAAAGGAAGGAGGGATGGAGTTGGGGGGAGCTGGAGGGAGAGAGAGGGAGAGAGAGCGAGATTAACGATGTCGAAATTACAGGTAGGAAGAAAAGACGAGAGTCGGACGGGCCAGAAAATGAAGGAAGTTGAGGGAAATAAATGGCAGAGTAAATGAACTGCGCTGTGATTGGCTGGGAACAGTCTTACTTACAGAGCGAGGGAGGGAGAACTTTTGCGTTTCTGTCCTGGGTAGATAAAGATGTTCGTACTCTCCCCCTCCCTCTCCCCCTCCCTCTCTCTCTCCACCTCTCTTCGTGTGTGCGTGCCCTATTTTTCACCACCATTGAGAGGGCAGACACGTAGCTCAGTAATTGACCATTTTTATGAACGAATCTAAGTGTGCCGTGTACCCTACTGTAGTTTTGTACCCACCTAAGAATACCTGGCAGTGACGAGGTACCTGTATAGCCCGCGTGATGGCCATAAAGGTATTGAACGGTGCGTGCTCGGCGGCTGTGTGTTTCAATTCCAATGGGTGTGAGTATAAGGGGGATCAGGGAGGTCTCCACAGTACGTTATGTCACCTTGGCTTAGGAACAATCAGAAGGGACTTACCACGCGCTTCACATGTCCACGCCACCTTCTTCTCCTCTTCGTGTTCTGTTTTTCATCTTATCATCCATCCCCTAATCTTTATCCTTCTCGGACTCCTCTTTTTATAATCCTCCTCCTCCTCCTCCTTTTTATTCCCCTGCTCCTCCTCCTCCTCCTCTTCCTTCACCACTTCTTCCTCTTCCTCCTGCTCCTTCTCCTCTTTCAATCCCTCTTCCTCGTTCTGAGAAAATTAAGATTACACGCATGAAAGGCATCGCACACACGTCATGACCAATGCCTAATAACACACCGGACAAACATAACTTTAATTCAACCCCACGCACACACGCACACACACACACACACACACAAACACACACAAACACACACAAACACACACACACACACACGTGGGGGGCTTTTTAAAGGGATTTGCATGAACAAGGTGCTTTGAAGAACCCGGAAGCATGTAAGGGAAATGAAGATGTTATTAAGGAAATGAATAGACAGAGAGAGAGAGAGAGAGAGAGAGAGAGAGAGAGAGAGAGAGAGAGAGAGAGAGAGAGAGAGAGAGAGAGAGAGAGAGAGAGAGAGAGAGAGAGAGAGAGAGAGAGAGAGAGAGAGAGAGAGAGAGAGAGAGAGAGAGAGAGAGAGAGAGAGAGAGAGTGTGTGTGTGTTTTACTAAACCTAACCTAAGAAAACCCTGAACAGTTACTATACGTTTTGACTCGGAAAAATCATCTATTCTTCCTTACTAAATAAGATTTTCTAATCTCAATCTAACCTAACCTAACAAAACCCCAAAGTTACCATAGGTCTTGACTCAGAATATTCATATATGCTTCCTTACTAATAAGATTTTCCATACAACAAAGTGAGGTCATTTTTTGCTGATTTATACCATAAGATGCTGGCTATCATGCGTTTGAAGATACCCTAAATTTAACCTAACCTAAGAAAAAGTACAGTACCTAATGACTCTGTTGCTCGAAATGAAAATACGGAGGCGGGACAAAGAGACGCAGGCTTTATTTAGCTTATGGCAACAGAGATTTTACTATGCCTTGCGACACACAGCCATCAAAAATGATTACCATGTACCGGCAAACGCTTCCATCATGCAAATGGAGTATTCATCAACAGCAGTCAAAAGTGCCCATAGCTTTAAAAAAAAAAAAAGTGCTCGCAAAAAAGATATCACGAGCGACACAGAGGAAAAAAAAAAATATGCACGAAGCGAAATAAATATGAAGAAAAAAAAATGTGTCACGTGTATTTACGATAGAGGACTGCGATAAAATATAAATAAGCACCACATCTGGAGCGAGAAAATATACTAAAAAAGAAAAAAAATACTCAAAAGAATGAAAGTGGTCCTAGTCGGGGGGGCGGGAGGAGGGGGGGGGTAGTTTAGGGGAGGGAAAGAAAGAGAAGGTTGGTGGGGTGAAGGGGTGCTGACGGAGAGCAAGGGGGAGGGGGGGGGGGGAGAAGTGAGGGGGAGGGAGATTGATGTGATAAAGCTGTAAATGAGAGAGAGAGAGAGAGAGAGAGAGAGAGAGAGAGAGAGAGAGAGAGAGAGAGAGAGAGAGAGAGAGAGAGAGAGAGAGAGAGAGAGAGAGAGAGAGAGAGAGAGAGAGAGAGAGAGAGAGAGAGAGAGAGAGAGAGAGAGAGAGAGAGAGAGAGAGAGAGAGAGAGAGAAAGTGGAGGGGTGACGAAAGGGATTGTAATGAGACTGTGGATGAGAGAGGGATAGAGGAAGGTGGTTGAAGTGGAAGGTGGAGGGAGAGATGAGGTGGAGAGGAGGTGAGGGAAAAGGGAGATGGAGGAGGTGTGATGACGCTGATGATGAGGGAGGGAGGGACGGAGGAAGGGAGAGGTGAGGGAGAGATGCAACACTTCTCCTTCTTATCTTTATCAATACTTCCTCACTTCCTCTTCCTCCTCCTCCTCCTCTTCCTGGTCCTCCTCCTCAATCTCCTCTCCTTCCGTCTCTTCACTGCTTCTCTCACGTATATTCATAAAATCTTCCGCCTCCTGTCCTTTTCTTCTTCCTCCTCCTCCTCCGTTCATCATTTCCCTTTGTTCTCCTCGACTTCATCCTCCTCCTTCTTCAACCCCTCTTCCTCCTCCTCCTTCCCAGCCCTCCTCCTTGTACCCAAACCCTTCCCCTCCATCATAGTGTCAGGAAATTATAAATAACCATTACGAGGAGAGGCAATACGTTAGGGATATCTATGGGCGCTTCGAGGCCATTGATTTTCATATTTTCCGGCGCTTCTTTTCTCTTCAGTTTTTACCCTTTTCAAGAAGACTCGTTAGATAGTCATGTGGCTACGTAATGGATGGAATGTTGTGCTCTACTATACTTGTGATCATGTTTCTTTTTCTTCAGGTGAGCGGTTTGCTTTACATATTTTGCTCGCGTTCCTTTTCAATTTTTACCCTTTCAAGACAACTCGTTTGATAATTATAATCATTTGGTTGCGTAATGGATGTAATGGCCTGCTCTACTCTACTTGTGATCATGTTTTTTTTTTGTGTGTGTGTGTGTGCGTGATGGTGTTAAAGGGCAAAGGTGAGGGACATGCGTATCTTTCTATGTCACTTTTATTTTTTACTTTTCTCTCCCTGATCTTCGTGTCTCTCTTCTTCCCTTCCATCCTTCCTTCCCAACCTCCCTTCAATTTCCCCTCCTTCACCTTTATGTAGATTATTTCAGTCTAGTATTGCGGGTCGAATCCTTTTAAATCAGTAGGCTTTCCGCTTCTTTCTTCATCTATGATTCTAATGTTACTGGTATTGTGCTCGCCTCCCTCTATATATGTAAGCTTTGAACTGATTTCTTCTTCTATAATTCTAATGTTACTTGTATAGAGGGTTGAATCCTTTTATTTCAGTAGGCTCCCGATTCTTTCGTCTGCTATAATCCCAGTGTTACCTGTTTCTTATTCTTTTCACATCCTCACTCTCGGTTCAGTTTCTTCTTACTAATTCTCTTTCCGAGTCTTAATTCGTTTTAATCCTTAGTCTTCCTCTCTCGATGCTATTTGCGGTACAACTTTCTTTAATCCGCTTTCCCACTTTCTTTCTTTTCTTCGTCGTCGTCAGCCTCCTTTCTTCACCTTTTATCTCCCCGTTTTCTTTTATCTTGATGGTTTGTAATTGCCTTCTTTCAATTTCTTCCTCTTCGGTTCCTCTCACATTTTCTTTTACCTTTTCTCTTCTTCGTAATCGCCGTTTAATTCTTTTTATCTTTTTGTTATCAGATCCTTTTTCTCCTCCTCCTCCTCCTTCTCCTCTTCTTCCATCTCCTCCTCCTTCTCTTCTTCCCTTCTCAGCATCCCCTTCAGGAGTGTCAAGTTGTGGGAAGACTGGAGAAGAGGCGCCGAGGGTCATGGCCAAGGAGCGTGACTAGAGGAAGGCACTGCAAGACGCCCCTAGACGCCACACCATTCAGTCTTGCCTCCTCGAGCTTCCAGGGCGCGCCGCTATGGCCTCGTGGCGCTGTTCCTCCGCCTCTCCAGCGTACCATTAAGATAATCGCTTGCGCTTACGCTGTTCCCACGTATTTTTGTCCGGACTCAGAAACACGAATTGGTCTTGTCCGTCCGTCTGTCAGTCTGCCTCCTTGCTTTCTTCACTGTCTGTAAATTTGTATCTCTGTCTGTCTGTCTGTCTTTCTTTACCTGTCTATATAGTTCTCTGTCCACCAGTCTATATTTGTCTTTGTTTGTCCGTGTCTCTTGCTCTTTCCTTTTTTTTATCTTTTCTCTCTTTTTCTGTTTTCTGTGTATGCCTGTCTCTCTCTCTCTCTCTCTCTCTCTCTCCTTCGCTCCCTCTCTGTCTGTCTCTGCCACCGTCATTACCACCGTCACCACCACCGCCGCCATGCCTGTCTCGCAGCCTCTCTCCCCTTCGTGTGCCTTCACCCCTGAACCTGCTGGATAATCAATGGCTCGCCTGTATTATCTTGCCTGCGATATACTCCCTCTCCTGACTCTGCTTTACCCGACACCACTTACTTCCTCCGCCCTCGGCATGCTCCTCTCACCCCAAGACTCTCCCTTCCTGTGCTGCTGTTCCTTCTCCTCCTCCTCCTCCTCCTTCGCCTCCTTTGCCTCCGCCTTCTCCTTATTCTTAGCCTCCCACTCTTCAACAATTCCCGGCCCCAAGTCTCTCCCTTCGCCCTGCATCGCCTCGCCTCGCCTCGCCACGCGCTCGACTCGAAGGGAAACTCTAAATAAATCAGGCAGGGAGTTCCGGGGCGGAGCTGATCCACCTTAAGTCTTCTCGCCGCCTAGAAATATTGAGTCTTGATGCGCCATAAGATATCGACGCCTGCGGATGGAGTAGGAGCTAGAGTAAGTGTAGGAAGTGAGGCAGCAGGAGGAGGAGGAGCAATAGGAAAAGGAGAAGAGAGGAGAATGAGTAGGAGGAGGCGTGACGGGTAATGAGAAAAGAAGGAAGTCAGAGGATTGAAGTGGAGGCGAAACAAGAGGATTGAAAACGAGGAGGAAGTCGGTGAAGATAAAAGAACGGGAGAGAAAGAAATAGGAACATGAAGGAGGAAGATGAGAAGATGCAGTGGGAGTTGGAGAAGGAAAAATAAGTAAACTAGTAGGGAGACTCAGGAAGAGGAGAAAGAGGAGGAAGAGAAGGAGAACGAGGAGGGGAAGAAGGAGAGGAGGAGGAGGAGGAGGAGGAGGAGGAGAAAATATCAGCATTACCCGGCAGTGGAGACGAAAAAAAGTGAGATGATAACAACGGTATGACGGCCGTAAAAAAATCTAATAAAAACTGAATAAGAAATATGAGGAAAAATATACTTTGCACCACATTCCGTTTCATTTTCCTCCTTCCTTCCACTTTTCTTCCACTCTTCCTTTCTTCCCTCTTCCTTTCACTACCTTCTGTTATTATTTTCCTCCCTCCCTCATCACTTTCCTTTCTCTTCCCTTCACTACTTTTTTTCCTCCTCCCATTTTCCCTTCTCCATTCTTCCCTCTTTCTTTTGCCCTCTCTCTTTCGTTTTCTTTTTCACTTCCATATTTTTTCTTTTCCCTTTCTCTTTTTTTTCTTTTCGTCATCTTTTCTCTTTCTTCCCCTTCTCGCCACGATCTTCTGCTCTCTCTTCTTCCCTTCTGTCCTTCCTTCCCAACCTCCCTTCACCTTCCCATTCTCCACGACCTCCCCTTTTTCCTTCTGTCACTCCCTGTCTCCCTTCACTTTCTTTTACGTTTTCTCCCCTTCTCCCCCCGACATTCCTGTCTCTCTTTTTCCCTGCCATCCTCCCTATCTCTCCATCCACGCCCATGCTTCCCCCTCTACCCTTCCCTCCCCTTCTTCCTCCCTCCTTCCCTCCCTCTCTCCTTTCACCTCCTCGTGACATCACCTGGGCGCTACTAAGGTAATTTAACGAGAAAATGACTGACCTGCCGAGAGGAATAAAAGATTAGTAAAGACACTTGCGTTTAATGGTTTGTTCTTTTTACTTGTTTACTTTCCCCCCTCACCCCCTTGTCACCCTATCTAACACCCTCTTTCCCTGTAACACACCACCACCACCACCACCACCACCACTCTGCCTCCCTTACCACCCTTTTATTTTCCTCTCATTCCCTGTCACCCTATTTAGCATCCCTCTACCCTGCCATGCTATCGTCCCCCCTCACCCTCACCCCTCCCCTCCTACCCCCTCACCCCCCCATCCCCCCACCCCCCCCCTCCTCTTGTCCGGCGTGAGGTCAATGTACGAGTCGTTGCTTGAATTTCGTGATGACTTTGTTGCCTTCAGGTATGCAAATTAGTTTAGGTGTGTGTGTGTGTGTGTGTGTGTGTGTGTGTGTGTGTGTGTGTGTGTGTGTGTGTGTGTGTGTATAAAAGAGTGAGACAGCTTCAAAGAATATAATAACGAGCAAAATGTTCCACTCAAACCAAGTAAGAATTAAGAAATAAAATTACTGCAATATAAAATGAAATGATTAAGATGATCCAGATGTGTGATAAAAGTACGTATAATTGAGATACGAAAAAGATACACGAGTCTTAAAGTTACAACTCATACACTTCTTACAGAAAAAAAAAAGATAAACTGCACAGAACACTTTTTCAATTCAGGCCAAAAGGAAGATATTTAATATTGTGAAAGCTGACGAGGAACCAACTGCAGAGGCACTCCATTAGTAAAAGCTTTTGAAAGACAGCAATGATAGGAATGAGGAAAGGAGAGACCCCACACCTCCACAAACACACACACAAAAAAAATCCCGAGGGAAATCCTGAGTGAAAAGATAAAATAAATTGTTAATGAGCGCAACAAAACCTGAAACTCCTGCACTTGTTAAGCTTAAAGAGAGAGAGAGAGAGAGAGAGAGAGAGAGAGAGAGAGAGAGAGAGAGAGAGAGAGAGAGAGAGAGAGAGAGAGAGAGAGAGAGAGAGAGAGAGAGAGAGAGAGAGAGAGAGAGAGAGAGAGAGAGAGAGAGAGAGAGAGAGAGAGAGAGAGAGAGAGAGAGAGAGAGAGAAGGGGGGAGGTAGGTCCTGGCTGGCTGAGGAGTGCGAGGTACAGAGGGAGGCGGAGAAAAGGATAAACCCTCCTAACCTCTTCGCCGCACCACAAGTTCTGATGAGTTCCTGCAAAGTTCTTTGTTCGTATTCACCAGAGGAAAAAAAATCCGTCTTTTACCGGCACCAAAATAAACACAGGACCAGCATTTTCCGCGCGTCTCAGTGCCTCGGCGAAACACGCGGGGGAGAGGGAACTCTTTCTCTTAAATATATATCAAGTGAGGAATATATGAAGAGCAATTGAAAAATGTGTGTGTCTATTACTTACCAAACTTCATAAGACACCGGTGAAATATTCTCTCTCTCTCTCTCTATATATATATATATATATATATATATATATTTATTCTGTGTGCGACGCTGTTGAAGCGTTTCATATTAATAGATGGGGTTCCATTGCATCAAATATACATAGTGTGAAAGTGTGTGTGTGTGTGTGTGTGTGTGTGTGTGTGTGTGTGTGTGTGTGTGTGTGTGTGTGTGTGTGTGTGTGTGTGTGTGTGTGTGTGTGTGTGTGTGTGTGTGTGTCTGTGTGTGTGTGTGTGTGTGTGTGTGTGTGTGTCTGTGTGTGTGTGTGTGTGTGTGTGTGTGTGTGTGTGTGTGTGTGTGTACTAGACGCATGGAGTATAATAAAACTCTCGCTCCTTTTGCAGGAATTCTCACGTTTTCTGATTATGCACAGGAGCGTGAAATGGACTCAACGCGGCGTATTGACACGGGGCTGTGAAAGACTCTGACTCGCGCCGTGCCGCGCCGCCGCCGGCTTAGGGATGTGTCCCGGGACGCTTTTTCATCACCGACTTGGGAAAAGAAAACTAAAACATCCAGAATATATATATATATATATATATATATATATATATATATATATATATATATATATATATATATATATATATATATATATAAAACACACCCTCGAACCTGCACCGAGCAAGCTAGGCGCAAGAAAGATTTAATACGCGAACTTACAAAACGAATAAAGGAAACAGGACTTAAAAATAATAACCTGCAGTAAAAGTAACTGATCCAAAGCACGTGAACAAACTTTAATGCAAGAACTACATAAACGTTTTTGTGTCCCCGGTTATGATCGTGGCCCTAATCCTGCTTAAGTCGCGCAGGATGACCGTGGTTACAGCGGTGATAGAGGTGCTGGTGGTGGTGATAACAATGGTAGTGACGGTCGTGCAGAGTTAAGCAGGTAATGGCGGAGGAGAAGGTGGTGGAGTTGACTTAGGAGTAATGAGACTTTTAGAGTGGTAAGGAGTTGTGTGGGTGACTTGCTGTGTGTGTGTGTGTGTGTGTATGGGTGGGGGAAGAGGGAGAGGAGGGAAGAAGGGGGGAGAGGTGAATTATTCCTCTTTCCCCTCCTTTTCCTTGCCTATAAATCAATGCCATGCTGTTAGTTTCTGTCGGGGGGCTGGGGGAGGGGGGGGCTGCGGGGGGAACAGTTTCACGTCCGAGGGTAGGAAATTAAACTGCCGGCCTCGCAAGTCTTGAAGATGATGGCATTTAGGTGAACTTTGCGTGCCTGCTATTTTTTTTTTCCTCTCCTCCTCTACCAACACACATATACAATTCAGGCGGCAGGTGTAAGTCATCGCGGCGTGGGGAACTTTGTATTTACTCAGCGCTTTGATGTCAACATATAACTTGCCCACCTTCGCCTACCTGCTGTTTAATTTTCACACTCCTTTATCGACTCCCAAACTTTCTCCTTTTACACGTGCGAGCCCGACGGGGTAATACCAAAAGCAATAACGTCTTTTATCTCCTTCTGTCTTCATGAGGAAATAATACCGCCATAAGAATGAAGGAAATGGAGAAAACGTTGAGAGAGAGAGAGAGAGAGAGAGAGAGAGAGAGAGAGAGAGAGAGAGAGAGAGAGAGAGAGAGAGAGAGAGAGAGAGAGAGAGAGAGAGAGAGAGAGAGAGAGAGAGAGAGAGAGAGAGAGAGAGAGAGAGAGAGAGAGAGAGAGAGAGAGAGAGAGAGAGAGAGAGAGAGAGAGAGAGAGAGAGAGAGAGAGAGAGCGAGCAAGAGCGAGAGAGAGCGAGAGCGAGCGAGAGAGAGGGAGCAATGTGGAAATAAAATCCTCACACCCACGATTAATACAACCATAAATCTGGGGGAGCGAGAGAGAGAGAGAAAAAAAAGGGGGAGCGAATTAAAACAATAATAATTAAAAGAGGGACAGGTCTGCTTTACCTGGGGTTAAGGAATTTATAGTTAACAGTTTATCGTCAATAAATAAGGTGTGTGAGCTTGTGTGGCGCCGTAATTACCTGTTTCCTCTGATTTACATATCGGCCATAACTCGGGCAAACACCTGCGCACTCCCTTCCTCAACTTTAACGTAAAACCCCCTTTTTTCCCTCTCACCCGACTGCAGGCAACAGCTGAGAACGGAAGCGACGAGAAAACGAGGGGGAAGGGGGGTGGGGAGGAGGCAAGAGGGGAGGGAGCGGAGGAATAGGGAGAGGGGGAGGAGGCAAGAGGGGAGGGAGTGGAAAACAGGGAGAGGGGGAGGGGCAAGGTGGGATGGAGAGGCATGAGGGGAATGGGAGAAAGGTGGAGGAGGCAAGGTGGGGTGGAGAGAGGCATGAGAGGGGAATGGGGGAGAGGTGGAGGGGGAAAGGAGGGATGGGGAGGGGCATGAGAGGAGGGAGAGGAGGAATGTGGGAGAGGTGGGATGGTGAGAAGCATGAAAGGAGGGAGAGGGGGAGGAGGCAAGAGGGGATGGGGAGGAGGCATGGGGGTAAGGAGAGGAGGCATGGAGGGCGAAGGAGTAGGAAAGAGGGGAGGGAAAGGAGGCACTGGGGAGAAGGAGCAGGGAGGAAACAAGAAGTAAGCGTACGAGGAAGAATAGCCAAGAAAAGCAACAAAGCAAAAGAAGGAAAGAAGAGGAAGGAAGCCCGCGTGGAAGCAGGGAAGAAACGAGAATAAAGAATAAGAGGAAGAATAGGAGGAGGGATGAAAAGTGAACGGCAACAAAAGCAACAAAAGGATGGAAAGAAGAGAGAGGGAAGGTTAAGAAGAAGGGTATAAGAGGAAAGAAAAGGGGTAGGAGGATGAGGGAAGAAGGAGAGGAGAAAAGGAATGGAATGGAAGTAATTAAAGAAAGGATAGACGGAAATATTGGGAAAAGGAGGCGTGAGTAGAGGAAAACGTTAAGAAATGGGAAGGTAAAAAGCAACTATCGGAGGAGAGGTACGACAAAAAGGGGAAGAGAGAAGAAGAAATAAATTACCCCCTTGACTGCGGATATCCTACAGTCAAACATCACCAAGCTACAGGAATGGAGCAAAAAGTGTCTACTACAATTCAATACAGAAAAATGTAAACTCCTGCACCTTGGGAGGAGATACCCAGCATACCAATACCACATGGGAAACACTGCACTATCCACCACAGAGGCAGAGAAAGACCTAGGACTATATGGAACCAGGCTACCGCTGAAGGCCAAATCCGTGTCAATCCCAGCGGACGGGTTAAAGACGGAAGAGGGACAAAGGAATGAAGGAAAAAAAGCTGAGAGGTGAGGGAAAGGACATGACAAAAAACAACCGCAAACAGGGAGGGAAAAACTTTCGGATGGGGGAGAAAGGACGAGGAAGCAAAGGCGAAGGGAGGAGAGGAAACAAAAGGACGGGAGGGAGTAATGGAAAGGTTAGGAGGAGAGAATGCAACCGGTAACAACAAGGGGGTAAAAGCATACGGTGGAGAGAGGGAGGGAGGAGAGGAGAGAGGAGAGGGAAGGGCTGGTTTTAGAGGAAGTGGGTCACGGGTAGGCACAAAGGGAGGCAGAGAAAAGACATAAACCCCGGAAGCCACACACCTTTTACCTGCCTGAGCCGACCTGTGGCCAGTGAGAACAGAGGCCACGAAGACTTATAATGAAAGGTGCTCCTCAACAACCACCATCACTACTACTACTACTACTACAACTACCACGAGTCCTGTTATCGCTGCTATTAATATTACAATTGCTGGCTATTGCGACCTTTGCAAATCGCTTAAACTACCAACTATTGCCTTCTGGAGCCAAGATTTACGTCTGAATAATGCAGAGCGAGCGAGAGAGTGAGAGCAAGAGAGCAAGAGAGAGAGAGAGAGAGAGAGAGAGAGAGAGAGAGAGAGAGAGAGAGAGAGAGAGAGAGAGAGAGAGAGAGAGAGAGAGAGAGAGAGAGAGAGAGAGAGAGAGAGAGAGAGAGAGAGAGAGAGAGAGAGAGAGAGAGAGAGAGAGAGAGAGAGAGAGAGAGAGAGAGAGAGAGAGAGAGAGAGAGAGAGAGAGAGAGAGAGAGAGAATAGCTCCTCCGGCTGTATAGAATGACAATAAAACACAGTCCGAAAGTCGTAAAGGAAAATAAACGTCGACGTGAGATTAGCAAAGAGGAATCACCACCATCACCACCATCACCACCTTCACCACTACCATCAAAACCATCACCATCATCCCATTTACCATCTCCATCGTCCCCACAACCATCATCATTACAACCTTCACAATATACACAATCATCACTATCACCACCATCATAACCAAAGCCATCATCTTCACCACCATTACCTTCAACATCACCACCAATACCATCACCACCATCACCATAACAAATACCAACACCTCACGTCTCCATCCGAAATCGACCTCTCTTTTGGCTATTTTTTACCGTTATCTCTTATGGGAGCGAGGAGTAGCGGGCTCTTTTTTTTCTCACTCTTTTTGTTACCCTTGAGCCGTCTCCTTAGTTATAAAAAAAAATAGTAACATCATCACCCCTTTCAATACGCAAAAAGAATAATGGCAAAATATCGAAGGAAGGTTAAGTATTTTACACGTAGTCATTTTCTTTTTCTTTTTTCTTCATGGGTAAAGTGTTAAAAGTTTATTCTTCATCGCCGCCGAGCCTAAAACAGCTTCCCTCATTTGTATCCGTCAAGAGCTAACAAACTGAGAAAACGTTTAGAAGAAGAGGGTGTGTGTTGAGGGGGGAAGGGGGGGGGGAGCGTGTGCGTGTGTGTGTTTGCAGGAAAAATAAGAGGCGAAAGCGGAAGAGGAAGAGGCCGAGGACGAGGACAAGGACGCGGAAGAACGGGAGGAGGAAAACGCGAAGGAGAGAAACGAGGAAGAAGAACGAAGAATGAAAAAGAATGAAGAAGAACTTAGAACGAATGAAGAAGAACGGAGAATGAAGAAGAACGAGGAGTGGGAGATAAATAAATGAGGAAGGAATAGCATAAAGGAATAGGAAAAGGCGAAGAAGGAACAGAAAAAGGAGGAAAAAAATGACAGCGACGAGACGAACGAAGGTAACGGAGCACGGTAAAGAGGACGACTATGAGAGGGCGTAGGGAGGAAACAGGAAGAGGAGGAGAGAGAGGATGAGGAAAGAGGAGGACGCAGCTTGTCTCATCAGCAAGAACAAGCCCACTGCCCCAAGCATCATAATGTTTACACGAAGGAAAAAGAGGCAAAACAGGAAAACACACACACACGCATAAACAAACACACACACACACACACACACACACACACACACACACACACACACACACACACACACACACACACACACACACACACATATAAAACCAAAACACACACAAACATTAAACCAACCATGAAGAACAAAGAACTTTTATATACCTTAAGAACCTCTATATATCTTAAGAACCTCTATATAACTTAAGAATAAAGAAATAAAAAAAGGTTTGCCTCATTTCGAACCCACAACACACCCACCAGACATCCATCAAACCAAGCAGGAACCTACGGGCAATAAAATCTCTCTCTCTCTCTCTCTCTCTCTCTCTCTCTCTCTCTCTCTCTCTCTTTTCGCCCCTCATCACCCCCCACTCCGGTTAAATAATCAAGCAAGCGGTACGATACGAATGGTACTACAAATGCCCGACTGTAAGACCCGAGTGTAATCAGCCGCTGCTTCTTTCCGGCTCCATCACGCAACGCACCACTTTTACGGCCCCTAACAGCGTAGCAAATGAACGGCGATGGACGGCGCGCTGTACTCACCAAGCGACTTCTTCGTTTATTCAGGGGTTTTGGTATTCGGTAGAGTGTGATGTTAGCCTTGCATGGAGGGAAGGGATGAAGAAAGACCGACACACAGACAGACAAACACATAGAGACAGAGACAGACAGGTACATTACTTTTCCCTTATGTTTGTTGTTCTTTTCTACATGGTTTTAATATTTTGTTTTAACGTAAAGTGACATTTTCACAGCCTCATGAATCATTTACTTATGGAATATGTGACTATAGCCTTATTGTTGAGCCACATATTATGCATTTAGTTAGTTGATTTTAGAGATAAGTCCATATTAATTTTACACAAATAGACAGATACAGAGAAAGATGATACAGACAGACAGAGACACACAGAAAGACAGACAGATAGAGAGACAGACACAGAGACAAACAAAGACAGAGATAAAGATACAGAGACATACAGATATAGAAACAGACATATGCACAGACAAATAAGCACAGAGGTAGACATGCAGACAGGTAGACAAACAGGTGGTTCAAGAGGTAATGCAAACAGGGAGGACAAAGGACAATAAAACACAAACAGAAATTTTAAATGAATCCTCCCTCCCTCCTCCCCCTCACTAGAACACATGTTAGCAATCAAGTATGTCATTTATCTCCACAGTCAGCTTTCATTTCCTCCTCTCCTCCATTCTCCTTCCTCCTCTTCCTCTTCCTCCTGACTTCTCTTCTACTTCAACTCTCTCTCTCTCCATGTCCTTTTCCTCCTTACTCCCTCTTTATATCCCCTCTTTCTCACTACCTCCTCTTTACTTCCCACTTATCTCCACTTCCTCCTGCTACTCTCCTCTCCTTGACTTTTATTCACTCTTCTCAACTCTCCTCTCCTCACCTCACTTCACTTCACTTCTCCCCTCCTCTCCTCTCCTTTCCTCACTTCAACTCTCGTTTCCCTTCCTCTTTTTTCCTTTCCTTTTCTCTCCTTTCCTCTCCTCTCGTCTTGTCTCCTAAACTCTCTTCTTCTCAACTCTTCTTTCTTTTCCTTCCCTCATCTCACGTGTCTCCTCTCCTCATCTCTTCCCTACATTCCTCCTCCTCCTTCTCCTCCTCCTCCCCATTCCCTTTCCCCCTTAATCCCTCAAATACATAGGAAGCTGTATTATCTTTCCTCGGTGCAAATTACAACGGGACTTAATCTAATATAAGACTTCTTGGGGACGGCGAAGCTTAATTAATGGCGGATGTGTTGGCTCTCGGGGCGCTTCCTCAGTAATTCCGGCCGTCAGGAATGATTATCGGGAGAAGGAGCAGCAGCCAGGTGGGTACAGGTGGGAAGGAGGAGGAAGCGGTGGTGAGGGGAGGTGAAGGAAACGTGTGTAGTGTGTGCGGTGATGGTGTGGGAATGGGACGAGGAAGAGGAGGTGTTATGGAGAGGGAGAAATAGGTGGTGGTTTGGGAAGGGGTGAAAAGGTAGAGGAAGAGACGTATGAGTATAGGAAGAAGAGTAGGGAGAGAAGGGCAACGTAAGGAGGAGATAAACGGCGTGATGGTGTGAGAAAGGGGACGATGAGGTGTTATGGAGAAGGAGGTGGAATAGGAGATGGCAAAGAAAACGGAGGACAAGGAGGAGTAGGAAGAGAAGGAGGGCAGCGTAAAGGAGATGGAAGGGAAGGAAGTAAAGAAGAAGATGGAAATGAGGAGGAGGTGAGGCAAAAAGGGATAAAAAGGGAGACTGGAATTGAGGGTAAGAAGGAGGAGGAGAGAGAAATGAGGTTATGAGGGAACTTGAGAATGGAGAAATCGGAGTAGGGGAAATAGAACAAGGACAAAAAAGAGGGGGAGTTCGAGGAGGAGGATAAGGGGGAAGGGAAGAAGGAGGAGGAGTAAGTGGAGGAGGAGGAGAAACATGAGGACTAAAACGATAAAGGCAACGAGCGGGAACAATAAAAAATAATGATGGTAATGACTCGGGAGGATGACGAGAGAAGATGAGGAGGAAGAGGAGGAGGAGAGGAGGAGGAAGAGAAGAAAGAGGAGGAGATTGAGGCAGAAAAAAAAGATGAGAGTTATGAAGATTAATACGAGGAATAACAAGCAAGGAAAGAATTAAACAGCTGGACTTGTTTACTATCTTCCTCCCCCCCTTCCCCCCCCCCCTCCACCACCACCACCACCACCACCACCATTGTGAATTCATACATAAAACTCCTTCAGTCGCTTCTACGTTCTTTTTAACTTTCTTTTCAATGGCCTTTCTTACTTGGCTTTGTTAATCAGGAGTTATTTTTGCGATCATAGTATGCGTCTGTGGTGAGGTAACAAATGAGAGAGAGAGAGAGAGAGAGAGAGAGAGAGAGAGAGAGAGAGAGAGAGAGAGAGAGAGAGAGAGAGAGAGAGAGAGAGAGAGAGAGAGAGAGAGAGAGAGAGAGAGAGAGAGAGAGAGAGCGAGAGAGAGAGAGAGAGAGAGAGAGAGAGAGAGAGAGAGAGAGAGAGAGAGAGAGAGAGAGAGAGAGAGAGAGAGAGAGAGAGAGAGAGAGAGAGAGAGAGAGAGAGAGAGAGAGAGAGAGAGAGAGAGAGAGAGAGAGAGAGAGAGAGAGAGAGAGAGAGAGAGAGAGAGAGAGAGAGAGAGAGAGAGAGAGAGAGAGAGAGAGAGAGAGAGAGAGAGAGAGAGAGAGAGAGAGAGAGAGAGAGAGAGAGAGAGAGAGAGACAAACAGAATGGACGAGATGCATGAGAGAAGGAAGATAAAGATAACAACAACAACAACAACAACAATAAACAACAACGACAACAATTTCCTTCGTTCTCTCGTCCTGCAATTTCATTTCGCAAACAGGCTTTTTCTTTGGGGGGGGGGGTGAAATCCCTTGATTGGAAGAGCCCTATTGATAAACAGTAATAGCTTATGTGTTGCAATTATCATAGTGGTTTTCGCTGCGTTGGCGTTGCTGCTGTTGTTGTTATTATTATTATTATTATTGTTGATGTTGGCAGTGGTGAAGGTAGTGGCGATGGTGATGGTGATACTGTTGGTGGTATTGACGATTATGGTGATGGACGTGATGGTGTTAATGTTAGAAGCAAGCCGGTTGGAAATGGTGTTGCTGTTCTTGGTGGTGGTTGTGGAGGTGGTGGTGGTGGTGGAGCAGAAGAAAGGAAGAAGTGTTACTGGTGTTGATGGGAGAGGAGTTGCAGGTGGTGTCAGTGTAAGTAATTGTCGAAGTGGAAGAAGTGGTGGTGGAAGAAGTGGTGGTAGAAATGGAGGAGGGTGCAGTGGAGTTGGAGTTGATGGCCAAAGTGGAGCTGGTGGTGTTAATGCTGCCAGTGGGGAAGATTGCAGTTGCGATAGTTATGGTGGTGGTGGTGGTGAAGGTGAAGGTGGAGGTGGTGAAGGAGACAGGTATTCATTTCTGCTTTAGGGTCCGTGATGGTGGTGGATGGAGGAGGAGGAGGAGGAGGAGGAGGTGAAGGTGGTGGTGGAGGAGGTGATGGGTGTTAGAGGCGATGGCGAGGGGAGAGGGTGAGGGTCAGGCCTAACTAATAGTGAGTAATAGTGACTGATGATGACGCAAAGTGCAGTGTGGCCGGGACGGGATGAGCCGCTGATTAAACAGTGAGGGTACGGCGTGAGGGCCCAACCTTTGTACTCATTAACCTGACGCTGATACGATGAGCCAGGTATGAGAGGGGGAAGATGGGAAGGGGGAAAAGAGAAAGAAGGGAGAGACGGAAAGGGACGACCATATGGAAAAGGGAAAGAGGCGAGGAAGGGAAAGAATGATAGAAAAGTAAGGGGAGATAAGGAGTAAGAGAAAGTAAGAGGAGTAAGAGGAGGGATGAGACCAGGTATGCATGGGGGAAGGGGAGAGGGAAGGGAAGAAAGGGAGAGAGTGAGTGACGGAAAGGGAGAAGCAGATGAAACAGGAAAATAGGTAAGGGAAAGAAAGGATGAGAGAAAAGTAAGAGGAGTAATAGCTGGTGATGAGGGATTTTGTCGAACGCTTTACTGAAATCTAGATATAGTATGTCATAGCTTTCATCTCTGTCAACCGCCTCGATTACTTTAGTGTAGAAGGACAACAGATTACTAAGGCAAGACCTACCCTTTGTGAACTCATACTGTGAGTGACTCGTGAATTAAATTATGCTTCTCTAGATGGTCCCGAATGCTCCTAGCTATGATTGACTCCAACATCTTGCCTACAACTGATGTTAAGCCAATTCGGCGATAATTTGAGGTGGCTGACTTGTTTCCTTCATTGAAAATCGGCGTCACATTAGCTAATTTCGATTGGCTGGGCACGTACCAAGAATTTACAGACATCTTAAAGATATCGCTAAGTGGGCCACTGAGGGCTTCCTTGCATTCTTCAGGACACGTGGGAATATTTCGTCTGGGCCTGGCGATTTGTTTTTCTTCAACCTACCAGTCTTATCCTGGACTACCTGCCTGGTGATGATCACATCTCTCAACTTGTTATCTTCGCCCTCATATACCTGAACTCTCTCCGGAATGGTTATTAGGTTTTCCTGTGTGAAAACTGAGGAAATAGTCGTTTAACATTTTACTCATAACTTCCTCACAACGAGCTCCCCTGTGTTTGTTTTCAACGGTCCAATTCTCTCCCTTGTTTTCGTTCTGTATAATTTAAAGAACCCCTTGGGATCGTTCATGGCCTCGTTAGCTACCCTAATCTCGTAATTCTTTTTGCAAGGCTGGAGAGGTATTACGGGGAGAACATTGACACACACACACACACACACACACACACACACACACACACACACACACACACACACACACACACACACACACACACACACACACACACACACACACACACACACACACACACACACACACACACACACACACACACACACACACACACACACACACACACACACACACACACACACACACACACACACACACACACACACACACACACACACACACACACACACACAGATTCGTTGTTGGTCTCTGTGTCGATGAAGGAAAAAAAAGCAGACAAAAACACCAACACATCACTGATGATTATGATGACGCGGTACAAAAACGAGGCTAATGATGGTGATGGCGGCGGTGGCGGTGATGGTGGTGGTGGTGGTGGTGGTGGGTAGTGGTGGTGTTATATTCCGTGTACTATTTTCTCTTGTTTCCACTGCACTTACATGTACACAAATAAACACACACACACACACACACACACACACACACACACACACACACACACACACACTGTCAGTACAATGGTTCTCTTCTGCTTAAGTATTCACAGTCCAAGGAGAGGGACGAGGAGGACGATCAATCCCACAAACGTAATTATGCTGTGTGTGTGTGTGTGTGTGTGTGTGTGTGTGTGTGTGTGTGTGTGTGTGTGTGTGTGTGTGTGTGCAGGGGCGTGTCAGCAGGTGCATCAAGGCGGCGTCAGACCATCAAGTGTCAGGCGGATCATTCGTGACTGATGCACAAAAAAAAAAAAAGAGTAATTTGCTCCCGAGGCCGCGGCGATCAGACAGCCAGACGCCCTGACACGCTTTTCTTTTCTTTATTCTGTTTTTTATCCTTTTTTTTTACAAGACGATCATTTTTTACACCAAGAAATGGCGCTTCGTATCTACAGCTTCACAACAACTACCGCAACCATTCTTCGTCAAGGTTCTTCAAAACGTTAACAACTTTGCTTACGGATTTGCCGCCACTGCTAGCAGATGAGTAAATACCAGGACAGAGAGACGTTTTCTTTAGGAAGTGTTATCAAAAGGTTTCTAGGTGTGGTTTGCAGATGGGACTGGTCGATAGGGGAAGGGTTGGTGATGGGACTGGTCGATAGGGGAAGGGTTGGTGATGGGACTGGTGGATAAGGGAAGGGTTGATGATGGGACTGGTAGATAAAGGAAGGGTTGGTGATGGGACTGGTGGATAGGGGAAGGGTTTGAGGATGGGACTGGTGGATAGGGGAAGGGTTGGTGATGGGACTGGTAGATAAAGGAAGGGTTGGTGATGGGACTGGTGGATAGGGGAAGGGTTGGTGATGGGACTGGTCGATAGGGGAAGGGTTGGGGTTGGGACTGGTCGATAGGGGAAGAGTTGAGGATGGGACTGGTCGATAGGGGAAGGGTTGGTGATGGTACTGGTGGATAGGGGAAGGGTTGGTGATGGGACTGGTCGATAGGGGAAGGGTTGGGGTTGGGACTGGTCGATAGGGGAAGAGTTGAGGATGGGACTGGTCGATAGGGGAAGGGTTGGTGATGGTACTTGTGGATAGGGAAAGGGTTGGTGATGGGACTAGTGGATAGGGGAAGGGTTGGTGATGGAACTGGTGGATAGGGGAAGGACTGGTGTTGCGACTGGTGGATAGGGCTTACTAACAACACTCCTTTCACTACAACACAACCTCACTCGCAAGACAAACTTAACATCCGTCCGCCTGTTCCCTCTGCCATCCTCACATCCAATGACCCATTCATCCACCTATCCGTCCTTCCTTCCATCCATCCACCTGGGAAATGGACTTTTACATACACTAATTCCTAATCTTCTCCCTCGCACGATTTAAAACACTTCCGAACAAGAAATATCATTTTACCTCTGAAATTTGATTTTGCTTTGGAATTTTCTTCTATTTTCAGTTAAGCGGCAATGGCGGGAATTCTTTTTTTAGCTTTTATTCAGCCGCGCCTGCCTGCCTGCCTGCCTGCCTGCCTGCCTGCCTGCTGCCTCTATGTGTGCGTTAAAAAAAGAGCAGCTAACTTTACAAAAGGCTCCCACGCTGGCTCGCACTCGCTGCTAACCTTCGTTCTTTTCCCTTCGATTTTTCTTTCTTTTCACAATGCTTTGTACGCACACATGAGCGCGCCCCGCCGCACACAGCCGCTCTACGGTCGCTGCACACGTAGCGAAGGTCTGTCCTGCCTGGCCGGCGCCCACGCGACTCGTGGCCGGACATTAACAACATATAGCCCCGCCTGACAGATATCGACGTTTTTTGTAATGTGCTGAATGTGTTACGTCGCACTGAGTCGGGGCCATTCTGTCCGACCTAAAAAAAAAAAAAAAACATTCGTGAAGGAAAGGTAAAATGTGCGTGTTGTATAGTCACGCACCTGATGTATGTTACCTCTGCTTCCCGGGCGGATAAATGGCATTCACCTGTCCGGTACGTGTCGGCGAATTCTTTTTTAAGTTGTCAAGGTATTCGTTAGGTCTGATCAACGGCCTTAGTCTTTTAATAACCATAATTTCACGATTCGTCCTCGGCTCTAATTTTAGGAGATCTTCCCCGCAGGTGTCACGCAGGTAATGTTTTGCTGCCTCACGCTCCGCTTCTTCCACACGCTCGGTTACCGCTAATGAGACGGAGAAAACTGTGGCGCCTCCTGAGGGTGTGGGAGTCAGCTTTTGTTAACGGGGAGGGAGTGACGTGAGGAGAGGTGGAAGAGAGAGAGAAAAGGGAAGAATAAGGGGGTCGCTGTAATGGAAGAAGTGGTAACGAACACGGAGTCTTTTGTTTGCGTTAACGAGCTGTTCCTTGTTGTTGTTGACGGTGTATGTGTGTGTGTATATGCGTTTGTGTGAGGCCAGGGGGGGGGGGGGGGACGTAGAATTGTCAGAACCCAACATGCGAGCTGAGAGTTGATGAATGGGATGAATAATGGGGGAAAGGGTGGAAAAGGTGGAGGGAGGAGGCAGTCGAGGGAGCAGCGGAGGTTGAGGGCAGTGGCAGAGGTGACGTTAAGGAGAATCATGTAGGAGGTATGGACAAAATGAGAGGTCGGGTGTGAAAATGGGAGCTGTAATTACAGGAGGAGGTGTCAGTGGAGGTAAATATGACAGGTGAAGAAGAAGGAAGATGGCGGTTAGGAATGTAGAGGCAGAGAGGGGGGGATGGGGTGGAGGTGGAGGAGGATTAGGAAGAAGTGGAAGGGGAGGAGCTGGAGCAGAAAAAGGAGAAGAAAATGATGATGGCGTAGTGGAATACAGGTGGAAACAATAGGTAGATAAGGTGAAGAAGTATGTGGAGCTAGGATTTTTTTTAATGCCCTTGAACTGACTCCTTTGCTGTAAAAAAAAAAAAAAAAAGGCAAATAAACAGGGAAGGAAGCAAAAAGAGACATTGAAGGGAAGTACAAATAATAAAAGTAAAGAGGGAGAGATGCTTTTTTTTTCACCTCTTGTTCTCAGCTTGGACCATTTTCTAGGGGTGTGATTCACTTCAGCGGGGGTACTGAATACGAGGGTGAAGGTACTGCGGTATTGCTTAAGATTCTGGGCATGTATTTACTGTCCTGGTTTAGCGCACTCATCTCGTTTGTCAAGGGACCAATATTATTTTCCTATCTAATTTTCCGTCTTATTTTTCTAGATGGCAGCGTCGTCTCACCTCCACATATTTCATCGATTCACGGAAAATCGTCTCGCCAGTTGCAGCAGACTCACAAACACCACGAACACCCCCGAGGCACGATTACCCAGGCGCCCCCTCGCGACATCCTTCCTCAGTTATTCCCTGCTTCCTTCACCCGCGTCTCATCCTTCACCCAAACGTCACTCTCTCCTCTCCCTGAATCACCCGTCTCACCAACATCGTTCCCTCTTTTTGCACACACACACACACACACTCTCTCTCTCTCTCTCTCTCTCTCTCTCTCTTTCTCTCTTTCCTCATCCGTCTCTCTGTGTCCTTGTGTTCTTCTTCGTCCTTTCTCCATTCCATCAAGGCGTTTCAACATTTTCTTTTGTGGGTGGCTGTTCAGTTTTCCTTCCCCTCCTCTTTACTTTTTATGCCTTGTACTGCCCCTTCACTGTCTCTTTTTGCTTCCTCCCCCGTTTATTTGCCGTTTCCTTGCGTCCCCTCACCCTCACGCTGCTACACACGTGCGATACACCTTCACCCGCTCCCTTTTACATGTTAGCATCTCGTTCTATTTATCTTTTTATGCTTCCTTTCCTTTATGCAAATTTTTATTTCCGCTTATTGTCCATTAAAGGGCCCCCCGACGGGATGATATTTACGTGTGCAGGTGTGTGTGTGTGTGTGTGTGTGTGTGTGTATGTGTGTTAAAAAAAAGCGTATTCAGCACCCGTCCAACGATTATGGTCCCGCGTAAACACCTCATTATCACCCTCGTGTGCGCTGGGCAGGTAAACGTTGATGAGTGTACATGCCGCGACACACACACACGCACACACACACACACACACACACACGCACACGCGCACACACACACACACACACAAAAACGCACATATACAGTTCCGGGTACACATCCAAATTTGATCAATACAGTTCAAATATTGTTGTGCTAGCAGGAGGATGAGGACGAGGAGTGGGATGATGGTGAAGAAGATAAAAATGAAGATGAAGAAGAACAAGAACAAGAAGAGCAAGAAGAGCAAGAAAAATAACAAAAACGAGAATAGCAAGAACAAAAATAAGAACAACAGCAAGAATAAAGAGAAGGAAAAAGGAGAAAAGGAAGAAATGAGAATGGAAGAAAAAATTGAAGTTGAAGACGACGGAGGCAAACAAAGAAAAAATAGAGAGCGAGCGGTAAAGAAGAAAACCCACTCACTCGCTCATATAAAAAGAGACTCAATAGATCTTCTTTTAAGTTATTTCAAGGTAAGAAATGAAGATTATTACTCAGGCAATAAAGCATCCCCGCCTGCCTCTTGACGGAAATATGAACGCAAAGGAGGTAGAGAGAATAATGATAGTAGTAATAGTAGTAGTAGTAGTAATAGTAGTAGTAGTAGTAGTAGTAGTAGTAATAGTAGTAGTAGTAGTAGTAAAGTATGTAATAATTGTAATAGTAGAATAAGTAATAGGAGAAATAGTAATTGGTCGAAGTAATAGTAGTTTTAAAGAGAGCATCAGGTTAGTGGTAGTAATGTGTAATAGTAGTAGGAGTAGTAGTAGTAGTAGTAGTAGCGGTTTAAGGAGGAGGGAATATCAGACTAATAGTAGAACATCAGCCTCGGAGTAGTAGAAGTAGCAGTTATCGGGGTAGCAGAAGTAGCAGTTAAAGTAGTGACGAAGAAGGGTAGTAGTAGTAACAGGTCAAAAACAGGTGGAAAAGGGGGTGGGGGGGGGGGACACATCAGCCTAGAAGTAGCAGCAGTAATGAGTCGGAGTCAAAGCAACAGATCAAAGTCAAGGAGGAGGGAGGGGCTGAAGGGGAGGGGGGGGGGGGAAGCATGAGCCAATTTTTTCATACGGCAGGTCTTCCTCAGCCTCCCGCCCGTCTACGCAGCGTTGCCAATTATCGCACTCACCGCATTGCATTTTCGGAGTTTCTGACCAATAACGAATGCAAAAACAAACAAACAAACAATAATAAATGGGGGTTTTAACGCTAACTTCAATTTTCTATCGTTATTTGTGTAGGTACGAGAGTTTGAGGCTTAAAAGTAATCAAGACGAGGTGCTGAATACGATAATCTGGCAACACTGCGTCTACGCCTCTCTTTTAATGTGTTTCCCCGGCGTGTTCTTCACCTCGGCTCCCCTTTGACGCAGCTCGGCAATAAGTTTCCGGCTCGATCATTACCCTTCACTCGGGAGGATGTGAGGCTCCTTTTTACTTTCTTTCATTTCCTTCACGCGTGGATGTAATTTCTTTTTCTTTTTAATGCGTTTCCGGCGTGACTGTAAAGCACTCCAATTTTCTTTCGCTCTTTTCCCCATTGAGTTGTTGTTTTTTTCGTTCTCCTTTTTTGTATTTTTTTGCTTGTCTCTTCGTTTTAAGTGAATATTCAGCTTCTGGTCACACGAGTATTGGGAAGCTTTCAACAACAAATACACGAATATACAAGAGGTGAAAACGTGGAGGACTTGGCGGAGGAGGAGGAGGATCGAGAGGAGAAGGGGAAGGAAGTAAAGAAGGAGCAGAAAAGGAGGAAGATGAGGAAAAGCAGAGAGAGGAAAAGGAGGAGAAACAAAGAGAATAAGGAGGAGGATAACGAACGCAGCTTCAGGTAAAAATAACAATGAGAAATAAAGTAAAAGAAAAAATAATAAACAGCAAATACATATTCTCAGGTAAAACTAAACCAAAAATCAAATATCAACGTCAATTTATCACATCAAGGTTAGTAATAGCTATCAACCCCCATCCCTTCTTTTCCTTCCTCCCCTCTCTTACATCTACCTCCCCTTCCTCCCTTCCCTCCCTCCCTCTCTCCACCTTTTACTCGCTCTACTGCTCACGGATTAATTTCTGCCCTCTGTGATCTCCGCCAGAGGTTCTACAACGCGCATTAAATAAGTAAGTCGTTGTAAAAGTGTTCGAGCTCGTGATGAAATTGATAAGACGAGAGTGAGAGCAAGAGAGAGAGTGAGTGAGTGAGTGAGTCTGAAGGCCGATTGGATTTTTTTTTCTTCCACTTTTTGATCATTTTCATTTTCCTCTTTTCTCCTTCCTTTTTTTTCCATCACGTTCATCATACTTTTCTTTACCTTCTTCGCTCTCTGACTGTTTCACTTTTTTTCCGATTCACTCTCGTTCTCATTTTAGTATTTTTTTTCTCTCTTTTTTTCAGTTTTCCTTTTTTTCCTTCCCATTTTCCCTTTTTCTTTTTCTTCGTCCCATTTTCCATGATTATCCTTTTTTCCTTCCCCTTTTCCATTATTTTTCTGTTTTTCTTCTTCCCCATTTCAATTTGTTTTCTTTTTTTCTTTACCCTTCTCCATTATTTTCCTTTTTTCCTTCCCCTTTTCCATTATTTTCCTTTTTTTCCTTCGCTTTTTCGTTATTTTCCTTTTTTTAATTCACCTTTGCATCATTTTTCTTTTTTTTCCATCCCATTTTCCATTATTTTCGTTAACGTTTTGCTACTCTACTTTTTCACTGTTTGACTTTTAATTTTTTCCGATCGATTTTCATTCCCATTTTGACATCTGCGCTACTTCGTTCTGTGTTAGTTCTTTTCTGATTGATTTACATCTCTAGTTTGGCATCTGCGTTCACTCCCTCTTTCTCTCTATCATGTTTAGTCCGATTAATTGCCATTTGCATTTTGTTTTTTTCAGTTTCCTCTCTTCTACGCCTCCCATTTCCCTTCCCATTTTTTCCCCTCATAGATTCATCATTTTTACACTCTTTTGTAGCTCATAATTTCAGTTTCCACCTCTTATTCTCTCTCTTTTCATTAATTCACCCTTCTATTTTTTTTCTCTTTCTTTTATTCCTCATTTTTATAACCGTTTACATCTTATAGCTTCAGTCTTTGCTTTCGTTTCCTTTATTTTTTTCATTTTGTCTCCAATTTCTCATTCCTCCTCCTTCTCTATGTCCAGTTTCCACCTCTTTTCCTCTTTCCTTTACTTATATCTCCCTTCTATTTTTTCTCTTTCTTTTAAACCTCATTTTATAACCGTTTACATCTTATGGCTTCAATCTTCGCCTTCGTTTCCTTTATATTTTTCATTAAGTCTCCTATTTCTCATTCCTCTTCCTCCTCTTTCTCTATGTCCAATTCTCTCCTCATTCCACCTTCCTTCATTGTTAGCTCTCTTTCCTCTTTTTTTTTTTCACTCCGATGTCAGTCTTCCTCTTATTTTTTTTCCTCTCTCGAATCTCTCCCAACTTCATTATTATTCCTCCCAGCATGCATCCTCTCTTTCTCTGCACGGCCCTAATATTTCCTCATTTTCTTCCATCCTCTACGCCTTATTCTTTCCTCCAACGTTTTAAATTCTCCCCCTCTCCCTGTTTCTCTCATTTTACAATTCCTCCTCTTCGTAATCTCCGCCTATTCTCTCTCTCTTAATTTTCTCTCTCTCTCTCTCTCTCTCTCTCTCTCTCTCTCTCTCTCTCTCTCTCGCTTATCTCTTCCAATCCTCTCTT
Organism: Eriocheir sinensis; assembly: GCF_024679095.1. Taxonomy (NCBI): domain Eukaryota; kingdom Metazoa; phylum Arthropoda; class Malacostraca; order Decapoda; family Varunidae; genus Eriocheir; species Eriocheir sinensis. The sequence continues at coordinate 27,177,188 of NC_066510.1, read as the reverse complement.
CGTTTCCCCTCTTTCTTCTTTGCTCCATCTCTTTCTAATCCCCTACGCACATCTCTGTTTGTTACCTCTTCTTTCTCTCCTCTCTCCCTCTCCCTCTCTCCCTCTCCCTCTCCCTCTCTCTCTCTCTCTGCTAGCACTTTTCCTTATCCACCCGTTCTCCTTCTCCCCTCGTACATACTTTTCTCTGTTCTCTTTCTTCTCGTTTCTCCCCCTCCTCTCCCTCCTCTGCTCCCCCCCCCCCCCTTCTTCGTTCCCCTGCCAAATTTCAAATATTAGAGCGCAGCATTCACAGTGGACGAGAGAAATGCGTTCATCCATTCCCACGCGGGCCAGAGTCGAATAATTTTAGCTGTCCAAAATTTACTGCGAAATAAATTACTTAAAATATTAGTCTCCCCTGTTATTTTTTTTGCACCGTTGTTAGGGGGTTGAGGGGAGGGTATGGGGAGGGGGAAGGGGGATGTAATGTCCTTGTCTCCCATTCTTTCTCTCCTTTATTCTCCCCATTTTATTCTCTCTGCCTCTCTTTCTTTCCCCTTCCCATCCCTTCCCTTTTCCTGTCCCTATCTCTCTTCTTTCCTCCTTGTTTACTCCATATCATTCTCTCTCTCTCCCCTTCCCTTGTACTTGTCTTTTTTTTTTTACATTATTCCCTCTGTTTCATTCTCTTTACCTCCCTTTCTATATATGTATTGTTCCTTCCTCCCCTTCTTATTACATCTCCTCCTCATTCTGGTTCTCTTCTTCCATTCCCTGTGTTGGGTTTCCCTCTCCTTCCGTCAATCCTTCTCTTTCTCTCTTTCTTTCTATCCCCTTTGTTTCCCTCTCCCTTTATTCATCTCTCCTTCTACAGGTTATCTTTCTTCTTCTTTCCTCTCCTTCCCTCTCTTCAGCCCACCCTCAAACTCTGTTATATATGCCGGAAATATGTATATACTTCTATTTACAGTGAAGTGGATATTGTTTTCTCACTTTTCCTTCTCTACCCCATTCTTTTAATTCTCTCTCTCTCTCTCTCTCTCTCTCTCTCTCTCTCTCTCTCTCTCTCTCTCTCTCTCTCTCTCCGGCAGTAATAAGATCGCGTCTGATCATATAATTATAGAAGGAATATTCCCGGTTCCTTCGGCGACACTAATCGTATGCGTGAATGAAGAATGTAATTACAGATTCATTTATGCAAATTACACCACCTGGCGCCATTTTCCCACCTGTCAGAAAGGTGACCCGAAAACGAGGCGCCGAGGAGAGAGACCCAAAGACGACGGACGCACCTGAGATAAGAAAAAAAGAAAATATCTACGTATTGAAAAAGAGAAAAAATATATAAAGTGTGTGACGAGTGTGTGATTCAAATTAAAACGCCGAGAGAGAACAGTGACACCTCATCCATTAGCGAATCTTACACAAACAAGAAAATTAAAAAGATGAATGATGTTACCGGGGAATATTTTGACAGGGAAAAACACAATGATTTATTTGATGCATGTGTGAAGCTTCGTACTGACTCTTTATAAAACGAAACTGAGACAGGAGAAGAAGGAGGAAGGAAAGAAGGAGAAGAGGAGGGGGAGGAAAAGGAGTAGGAGGAAAAGAAGGAGGAAGAAGAGGAGGAGAACAGCGAAAACATGGAGGAGAGGGTAACTGAGAAGGAAGAGGAAGAGGAGAAGAAAATGGAAGAGGGGGAGGAGGAGGAAGAGGCTCTTGCCATTTACCTTCCACCCTATACCCATCATAACAAAGTTAAGTCGATATTTTACTGTGATCGCCTTAGGAAACTTTGGCTTATTGAGGTTTGCTTCCAGGAGTTCGATTACACAGAATTACAAATTTGAGTCCACGGAGTCATCCAAGAAAGGGTACGGGAAGAGGATGGGGGAGAGAGAGGGAGAGAGAGAGACCATGACGTGAGACCGAAATTACAACTCGTGGAGAGAGGATTTACGGTGTAATTGAAAAGTTCTACACCCGCCCTTGTGTCCAGGAGTTCGATTACACAGAATTACAAATTTGAGTCCACGGAGTCATCCAAGAAAGGGTACGGGAAGAGGATGGGGGAGAGAGAGGGAGAGAGAGAGACCATGACGTGAGACCGAAATTACAACTCGTGGAGAGAGGATTTACGGTGTAATTGAAAAGTTCTACACCCGCCCTTGTGACGCTAAGGCTGGTGGCACTATATCTTGACAAACAACCCTTCTTGTTCCCCCGGCACTTGAGGGAAAGGCTGTGGTTAAGCACTGCAAGAAGAAACAAGACACCGCATAAGCGTGACACACACCCTCGTATACATGGCTGGTCTGAATGCAGTTATGTTCTCCATGGTACACACATATACACACACACACTCACGCACACACACACACACACACACACACACACACACACACACACGCGCGCACGTAAGACTTGCTGCATAAATGTATATTGGTTAGTCGTGCGGTACCCGGAATTCAGGAGGCGGCGCTGCAGTGTGGAGGAGCCGCCGCCTGAGACTGCGAGGCTGACGATCAGATGAAGTGAACTGATTGAGTTTGGCCGAGTTACCGCAAGACATGAGTTGATTGAATAATTAACAGGAAAACTTCTTCATCTGGAGGCGCCGCGGCAGGAAAGACGAGGAGTGGGTCTTGAAAACGTAATGAAGAAGTAAAATATAGAGTACGCGCGCTAGTATTTTGCACTTAATGATAACGAAGAGGAATGGGGTTTCTCTTTCTTCGTAAACGGACCCAGTTAAACCGAAACAGACTTCTCATGTAACTAGAAAGGGCAAGAGAGAAAGAAAAAAATATATAGTACGCTCACTAAGATAATATATCTCTAATGACAAGAAAAACAAATATATCCTCATCTATTTGTCGAAAAAAAAAAAGACGACGACTTAAACGACAACGAAAAAAAATTCCACGTGGCTGCAAAATTATGAGAGAAAATAATAATGTCCAACGAGCTCTTAAATTTCAAAGGCTCATGCATTAAGAAGGAACACCTGCGCAGCCTTGTGTAAAGGTGACATGACTATGCAGGGGAAGGGAGAAAGAAAAAATATATATATAAAAAAGAACACTTGCAACGCCACTGAGGTTTGCGAAAGCCTTGAAAACGTCAACTTGATGCGGGCGGAGGCGGTTTAAAGAGGACAAATGCAATGAACGTGTTTGGGAAAGCTAATCCTAACGCAAGACAAAGACAAGACGAGACGAGACAGGTAGAAAAGTGAAGGGAGGAGAATATAAGAGGGGAGAAAAGAACAATACATACAAGAAAATAAAAGATAATTAAATAGAAGAGAAGGGAAGGGAAGGAAAGGAAAGGAAAAGCAAAGGAAGGGAAGGGAAGGGATGGCAAGGGAAGGAAAGGAAAGGAAAGGAAAGGAAAGGAAAGGAAAAGCAAAGGAAGGGAAGGGAAGGGATGGCAAGGAAAGGAAAGGAAAGGAAAGGAAAGGAAAGGAAAGGAAAGGAAAAGCAAAGGAAGGGAAGGGAAGGGATAGCAAGGGAAGGGAAGGGAGGGGAAGGGAAGGGAAGGGAAGTTAAGGGAAGGAAAGGGAGGGAAGGGGAGGGAAGCGATGAGAAGGGAAGGGAAGGGATGGGAAGGAAAGGGAACGAAAGGAGAGGGAAAGGAAAACGAAGTAAAGATAGGAAAAATGAGAACACAGCAGGAACACAAGAGAGAGGAGAAAAGACGCAAAGAAAGGAGAAATAAAAAATAGACAACAATTGAGAAAACTTAGAAAAAAAGGCGAGAGAAACAGAGGAACCAAGAGAGAGTGGGCTGAAACAGTGGGTGTCAAATCAATCTGGTGCATACCGAACCAGGAGACAAAAAGCTGCCTCGGGTGTGATGCCAAGAGAGAGGTAACTGAGGTGTGAGGGGACAGGTGAGTCGTCAAAGGTGTGCAAGTGTGTGAGAGAGGCAACGAGTGCCGGCTGGGAGTGTCTGGCAAGGCGGGAGGTGCTGGAGCTTGTATAAGATGTGTATGTGCGCCTGGGGTGCTGAGGTGGTATTAATGCGTCTTGAGGTTGTTGACGTGGCTGGTTGACTCGTAACTATTTATAAACACCACCTTTGCCATGGAAGATTCAACTTCGCTTAGTTTGATTCTCTTCCAAAACACACTAACATTTGATACTTGACATTTATCAAAATATGTGCATAAAATAGACAGTTTTATGCATAGATATTAATATATGTGTTGCTCTTCTATGATTTTTGCATTTGCAGATTAAACGAAAATCCAATTCTTTATACACGTCGATAAAAAAATGTTTCATAAAATAAAGTAATGCAGTATTCAAATGGGAATAAGGGATTTTTGCTTTTTCCCGAGAGCTTCAAACACGGACGCAAATTAACTAAGCGGTGGCGATACATACGGGAAAGGGAGAGCAAGTAGAGCGTTGGACTGAGCGAGGGAAACGCCGAGGTAGAGAGGGTGAGCGGGTGGGAGGGAGAGAGGGACAAAGAGAGGGGAGAGGTCAGAAAATCAAATCAAACATGAGCCACTTCATTTCGTCCGCCAATATGACTTCTGGAATCTCATTACGAGGGGCATCACGAAGCTTCTAATGACGACCTGAGTGCCTGTGCAGGGAGAACTTCAACGACCAACGTGATATATTGTTGGTCTGCTTCACTGGCACACGTGCATTACTTTATTTTTTGCTCATGACATTACTTGATGATTAGAGAAGCGTTAAGGCAAGGATGATGTGTGCAAAATTTACTTGTGTTTATGACTGAATGAACTACAGATACTTTTGCAAGTTTCATTTACCAAAGAGAAGTCCCTTTAGTAAAGCTCTTTCATTGACAACTTCAGCCACAAACTCGCCTCTCCGCGTCTCATAGTTACACGAACGTATTACAACAGGTGAAACTTCCATGACATTTACCTGCGACAAGAAATAAAGAAAATATATACACAGTTGCAAAATATTCATGTCACTTAAATAAGACAGAGGTGTTCGTCCAACAGTCTGGTCGTTTACACACATCCCTAAGGAACCAAAGGCACGATGTGTCTATATATATATATATCTATATATATATATATAGATATATATATCTATATATATATATATATATATATCTATATATATATATATATATATATATATATATATATTCTTTTGTGCTGCCTGTAGCGCCGGTAGGTTTTCATGAGGAGCCTTATCGACAGCCCCAGCCCGTTACTGGCGCGGGCTAATTGTATTTATAGTGGCTGCCGTGATGTGTGACTCTTGCTTAGCTCAAGTGGCCTCCTGGTGCTCCTCTTTAACCGAGTCACTGAAGTTAAGGTTGATTGAAGATCCGGACAGCATGTGGGTAATCTTCCGCCACTCGGCGATAGCTTAAAAAATCAGCGTGTTTCGATGACATATAAACACGAAATGAAAGACAGCAAACTCCAGTAGAATGTGCTCAAAAATTATTCCCTGAAAATTATGAATGCATTCTTTAAAAGATACTTCCATGCCCATTTCGATGGATGGATAGATAGAAAGACTGGAAGATAGATTGGATAATAGATAGATAGATAGATAAACAGTCAGACAGATAGACAGATAGATGCAGACACATGCATGGGAGCACCAGGAAAAGAGGATATTGTTCAGAGCTACGCGCACCAAACTATTATACGCATTTTTTGCACAGCCCGCTCGGCTGTCTCTCTGTTTCAAGAGCATGAAAACCAATGCTGCCACACGCGTACAAGCAGTTATTGAAACATCGAAAAATCACCAGTTTTGCTGCAAGAGAAATTTCATCATGCTAATCCAGCGAGCTTGGACTTAACGCAACCGAAAATATTTATACAGCTGCGTTTTTGTTTCCCCTTTGGTTCCCGGCGTGACACTATACGTGGACTGAAAAGCTGAGTAAGATATTTTCCACACGTTTTTGCTTCCTATTTGGTCTGCGGCGTAACACAAAACGTGGAATGAAAAGTGAAGCACAATATATTTTACACGTTTTTTTCTCCTCTTTGGTCCCTGGCGTGACACTATGCGTGGAATGAAAAGCTGAGTATGACATTTTAGACACGTTTTTGTTTCCTATTTGGTCTGCGGCGTAACACAAAACGTGGAATGAAAAGTTAAGTACAATATATTTCACACGGTTTTTGTTTCCTATTTGCTTCCCGATGTAACAGTAAAAGTGGAATAAAAAGTAGACTCTAACATTTGCCACACGTTTTTTTTTCCTATTTGCTCCCCGATATAACAGTAAAAGTGGAATAAAAAGTGAACTCTAACATTTGCCACACGTTTTTGTTTCCTATTTGCTTCCCGATGTAATAGTAAAAGTGGATCCAACATTTTTCACGCGTTCTTGTTTCGTGTGATACGTGGAATGAAAAGGAGAGTAACACATTTCCCATCTATTTTACTTCTTATTTGCCTTCCGATACAACACAAAACGCGGAATGGGAAGTCGAGTCCAACATTTTCCACATGCGTTCATTTTCAGTGTGTCAGGCGGCGGTCAGAGGGCGACGAGGGCACGCAGCCGCCGAGCCCCGAGAGTTGAGCAATAATGAAGATGAGTCGCCTCGGGTGCCGGCTGCTGCTGAGAGCTTGGAGGACGCGCGAGGATAATGTCAAAGTTACACCGCGACCAAAAAATAAATATAGGGAGCCAGCCAACTTTTAAACGTAAATCTTTTAAAGGTTGAGGGAAGAAACTTGAGCACTAAATCTCAGAGGTTTACATACATACATTATCCCAGGCCACAAAACTTTTATAAAACACCGAAAACAACTTATGATGTAAAGAGGTGAAATGCTGGTTCGATCCTTAGCCCAGAAATTGAGCCATATGGTACACACGGAGAAAACTTTTATATGAACCCACTTTTAAATAAATACTTCCAGGAGATGCAATACGAGTGGGAAGCTAAAGTCTTATGGTAAACACAGAGAAAAACATATGTACCGACTTTTACAAAATTACTTATATGAAATTTGATATGCGAGGGAAGTAAAAAGTAGCAGGATAGAAGTAAGTAGAGCGGAAGTGGAAAACAATTTAAATATAGATGTCGAAAGAGAAAGAGAAATTGAACGCTAACCATGACTAAAAATAGGACGAGCATGAAGACCTTGTATGATGTTTTGCGTCAAGGTGAGTCACAACAGAGCCGCGCCACTCCTGATGTTAGCTGTGTGTTTAATGGCAGACGTTTACGCCGCGGGCACCTGGCATGCTAATGAACTCAAATCCTCGTTCTCTGTTGCGCAAGACCTCGTGCTGTGTGTGTGCGTGTGCGTGCGTCGGAAGGTGCGTATGCGAGCAAGCAGCTGCATGTGGGAGTGTGCAAACAGGACAGGTAAATATGGAGTCGTTACCTGATCACCCGTCCTTTGGTGTATTAAGATATAAAGGTGATGGCCGATGATGTTCCTTGGGGGGCGTGAAGAGCGTGACATTAACGGTCTTAAAATAAAGTGTTCGAGAGCGCAGGTAATGGTATCAAATGGAACGAGAGAGAGAGAGAGAGAGAGAGAGAGAGAGAGAGAGAGAGAGAGAAACACCATACCTTCTACCTGTATAGCAAACATTGTCAGCGCCCTTCCCAAAACCCTAATGCAACCGGTGCCCGCGAAATGCACCTGAACAGTTTGATAGACACAGTTGCGCGGGGGTGAATGCAGGTGATTACAGGTGCATCGCGTCAAGGATTACCGAGGGATTGGTTGACAGCCGCTGAAAATCCTTATTGACGTTATTCACCTGAACGCTGATATGTTATAAGCCAGACTGATGAACAATATTTTCCGACCTTCATTTTTGTTTTATGAGCTGGTATGACATAACGCAGCCACTTCCATCCCCAGCCTTCCCCACCCTCCTTCTCACGTCAGTCATCATCTCCTCTTCCCCCTCCCCCTCCCATCATCACCACCATCACCATCAGAATCATCAGCGTTATTACTTTGCCTTTAGCCTTTAGGAAATGATCAGGGCGGCGGCAGCGCAATTAAACATAAACACTTAATGAGGGATCCTTCACTAGGCCTGGATGATAATGGACCTCGAGGGCGTCATTGTAAAGGAGGATTTTGCGTGTGATATTTAGAGTTGTTTTACGGTGCGATGAGACTTATTTTTAATTGTTGTACCTTTATTTATACTAGCATACATATCATTATTGCCGTTACTCATTATTGCTAGTATGGTTATTATCTTATTACTATTGTTATTATTATGTATATGACTTATAGAAATGACACCTGTGATACGACGTTTAGCCAGCAATAATGGTAGGGACTATAATATTTCGGTTTTGGCAATCAGGCATTACAAAGCCTTTATGAATTATTCCTGTTTTAGACGTAAATTACGGTTATGATGGAACAAATATTACTCGCCGGGGCTGTATCATTAGTCAGTAATGGCGCACTGCGTAAAAGGATCCGCCCATAAAACAGGGTTCAAGATTAAATTTCTTTTAGGGGTGAATATAATTATATACTCATGTTTATGTGTATGTGTATGTGTATGTGTATGTGTGTGTGTGTGTGTGTGTGTGTGTGTGTGTGTGTGTGTGTGTGTGTGTGTGTGTGTAGATAAATAGATAGATAGATAGATAGATAGGTAGATAGATAGATAGATAAAATACATATAAGCAAAAATATATACAAAGGGATTCTACAAAATAAAAATACACACATCACTTCTACCCAGCCAGAGTACAAAATTACTACAAGAGATCAATAGAATCGCACAACGCATATCTTAGCCGGGGGAAATAATGGCCTTCACATAAGTACGGAAACTGATACTTTGGGCTGGTGGTGGAGGAGGGTGGAGCTATTTGTTGTATCACAGGAGGCGGCGGAGGGAGTAACAGTGGCGGCGGCGGTGGTGGTCGTGGCGGCGGCGGCAGCGGTGCATACTTGTCACAATTATTACTAATGCGCGTATAACTCTCCCTGACGCTCAGTGTGCTTTTATTCCGCCACCGATTTTACCATTACTCGTGTTGGTGCGGCTTGTTATCCACGTTAAAACTCACTTATACAGTCAGCATGTAAAGTTGAACACATAAAATTACATGTAAAAACGATGTCATGACGGGCAAGGACTCCAGCTGCTTCTTAATCGCTGTTAACACATCTTTAAGGTTTGTAAGAATGAAATGTGATAAGGTTCGTAATGCTCGCTTCCTGTCACTCCATGTTATACCCAACACTTTTCTTTCCCTTTCTACTTGTGCACTTCTTAGTTTAATTTCTAAATCTTTTTTCGAGGCGACAAATTCTTTGACCGCATATTAAGACAGGCAGGATACAGTGAATGCACGCCTTTCCCTACTGGTGGAGTGATAGGTTGCTATTCACGATATTACTATGTTTTCCATGTAAGTTCAATCCTACTCTAATCTAACTACGTCCTAGATACAGCTAGCCCGCTACTCTCACACAGGTTCTGTTTCCGATTATTTATTTTTTTTGTCCCGCCAAATGATATCAAACATTCCCTTCGAATTTTTCATATGAATTTTCACACCGACCTTCAAACTCTCGGTATAAAGTTCCTCAATCACTCTTCCCCTCAGACACTTAATCCCACTGGTGAAGCAAGAAGCAGCTCCGGAAGGAATAGACAGCCTTGACCACGCTGGCTGAACAATAACAGGGCACGGGAGGGTCGCGCAAGTCCTGAAACGTAAAATCAATTTATCTAGAAGTGAAGCAAGAATAAGCTTCGGAGAGGATAAGCGATCCCGGAGGCGTTGGCTTAGATAAGAGAGAGGAAAAGAAGGAGGACGCTAATCTTCCGCCTTGATATTGAAAAAGGTTGTTAATCTGACGGCTTTAGCAGAACACCTTCCCCGTAAACTCCTACAAGTAAAGCAATAATACGCCGAGGGAGGGATAAGCAGCTTTATATTGAAGAGGGTCAGGCAGGGCGCGCGAAGCTCCTGCCCTTGATATTGAACCTTGATATTGAACATGGTCGCGGACGCCCTTTATACCAATGCGTTCTCAGGGGCAGCTGGAAGCCCTGTCGGCGGAGCGTGAAGGAGGTTAGCGGAGCGCCCCGCTACTTGGCATATTAATGAGGTTTGCTCAAAGACGAAGAGCCAACACCGCGACTGTTTGTATGCTGGTGAAGCCGGTGATCTACGGGGACAAGGTAGTCTGTGTTGCCTCGGTTTGGTGGCTGATCTGTGAGAATGAACGCAGAAGTAGGAGGAGGAGAAGGAGAGAGAGACGAAGAGTATTATTATTAGCAGTAGTAAAATAAGAAGCAGTAGAAGTGGTGGTATTCGTAGAAGTGTTGTTGTAGTATTATTAAAAAAAAGGCGTAATTAACAGTGGTACCAGGAATAGCAGCAGCAGAAGTAGTATATTTATAGTGAGAGGTGAAGGGCACGGATGAGGAAAAGAAGCTGGAAGAAGACGGATGGATTAAGAGAGGGCGGGGCATACGTAGAAGCAATAAGATGTGATGATGGAATAGAAAAGTAAGAAAATTAATAAAAATTAACTAAAGGGAAGAGGGAGAATGACACAAAGGGCGACAGCGAAGATGAAGTAGAAACTAAGGAGGTCGAGAGGAGAAATTGGAGGAGGAGGAGGAGAAGGAGGAGGAAGAGGAGAGAGGAAGGAAGGAAGGAAGGAAGGAGGAGTGCTTTAAGTGCTCTGTAGTGGTAGTAAGAGGCTGACTATGAGACCGCGCTTGTCGAGATACTGGAGAGAGAGAGAGAGAGAGAGAGAGAGAGAGAGAGAGAGAGAGAGAAAAATAAGACAGAATACGTCAGAAAGAAAAAGAAAGAAAAATACCACAACAAAAACAACAACACTATTTCCCTCCTTTCCTCTCAGCCATTATCACCAGCCACCACCAACACTTCTATTACCATCATAAGCAACCAACCACTCACCCACCAGCCAACCCACCAACTCACCCAGACTGTCACCCCACCCACCACCACCACCACCGCGACCGCTGCCATCAGTATTCCGTCGCCCTTCCCGGCCCATCCTTCACACTCTCCACGACACTTCCTTCGCTTCGCTCTAAATCCCGCCGCCGACAATCTACAGCCTCGGTCCTGCGTTCTTTGTGCTCCAGACGATGAGCGGCGGAGAGAATAGGCGGGGCGGGGACAGCGAGGTTAAAGGAAGAGAAGGAAAAAAAGGAGAAAGGCGGGCGATGTGGCTAAGAAGGAGACGAATGGGCGTGCCAGGGTCGGGACGGGGGGAGAGGAAGAGGAGGAAGAGGAGGAGGAGGGTACAGAAGGAAGAGGAAAGGGAAAACGAGGAAGAAAATAGAAAGAATAGGAATGGAAAGGAAAGGAATGGCATGACAGGTAAGGGAAGGGAAGATAAAAGAGCAGAAAAGAAGGAAGGAAAAGGAAGGGAAAATGAAAGAGAACAAAAAGGAAAACTATAGAAAGGAAGAGAAGTTAAAAGCAAAGGGAAGGAAGTGGAAGAAACTCTAAGGGAAAGAAAATTACAAGAAGGGAATGAAAAGATGAACCTAACATATCGAAACTGAATGGAAAGGAAAGGACTGAAAATAGAAGATAAAAAAGAAAAGAAGAAAGAAGAAGAAAGAAGAGGAAAGAAGGCGCTGGTGGGCGGGTGTTTTCATTAAGTATGCGTAGCGAGGAAGGGAAGAGGAGGAGGAGGAGGAGGAGGTGGCGATAAGCGATAGGTCACTAAAAGGCGTGGGAAGGAAAGAGAGAGCCGAAGAAGAATGGGAAGAAGGAGGAGAGGGGAAGAGAGAGAAGGAGACGGAAGAATAGCGGAAAGTGAGGAGCCTTCGTTATGGCGTATTAATAGACATTCCCATCACCTCTTCCTTCAGTATCTCCAGACCTAATTATTTCTCCTTTACCTTGTTGTCATCTGTTCTTAATTTAGTCACTGCCTTTCGTGTCACGCATCCTACACAAACACAAATACACACACCAAGACACCTACACACTAAGCCACACACATACACACATATACAGAGACACAATCAGCTTACACCTTTCATACGTACTGATAGGATCGTGCAGCTCCGTCTACTCTTTGTCTCAGCTCCTCGCCCGACTCGCGCCCGTTAATTACCAAATGCCGCGCCTCACGTCCCAGCCACTTCCGCCCTCATCGCCCTGTTTTGGGTCGACACACCTGGGCTCATTAACTCCCAGGCGGCGCAGGTGGAGACGAAGAACGCACGTCGTAATCTAATTCGCGCCTCCAGGTCACCTCTCACAAGCGACGGATGGTAACTTAGATCTCGCTCTCGCTCTCGCTCTCGCTCTCGCTCTCTCTCTCTAACTAAATTATCTTCATCTCTTCTTCCTCCTGCATAGCTCTCCCTCATTTAGTGTCTCTGCTTCCGTCTTATTACCATTCGTCAAGTCGTCTCTCCTCCTCCTCCTCCTCCTCCTCCTTCCTCTGCTCCTTCTTCTGCTCCCCCTCCTCCTCCTCCTCCTCCTCCTTCCTCTGCTCCTTCTTCTACTCCTCATTTTCCTCTTCCTCCTTCTTCTGTTTCCTCCTCTTCCTTTTCCTACTCCTATTTCTCTTCCTTTTTCTTCACCTTCTCTTTCTCCATCGCCTCCTCGTCTTCCTCCTCCTCCCTCTGCTCCTTCTTCTGCTCCGCATACTCCTCTTCCTCCTCCTTCTGCTTTTCCTCTTCCTTTTCCTGCCTTTATTTCTCCTCCTCTTTCTTCACCTCCTTTTTCTCCACCACGTCCTCCTCCTCCTCCTCCTCCTCCTCCTCCTCCTCCTCCCTCTGCTCCTTCTTCTGCTCCTTATCCTCCTCCTCTTTCATCTTTTTCTGCTCCTCCTCTTCCTTTTCCTCCTCCTGTTTCTCCTCTTCTTTCTTCATCCACTCCTCTTCCTCCTGCTCCCTCTGCTCCTTCTTTTGCTCCTCATTCTACTCTTCCTCATTATTCTGCTCCTCCTCTTCCTTTTCCTCCTCCTATTTCTCCTCTTCTTTCTTCAACTTCTCTTTCTCCATCACTTTCACTTCCTCCGCCTCCTCCTCCTCCTTCGTCTGCCTCTCAGCTCCCTTACTCGCCTCTCAGCTGCCTTACTCGCCTCTCAGCTGCCTTGCTGAACAGAGGTGTATCGCTCTTCGCTCCTACCAGGTGTCGCAGTCAGGTCACGATGCCCTACGCCACTCGTTATGCGTGCCACTCCTGCAGAAAGGAGTTCACGAAGGACTTCCTCAACAAGGAGAATGATGAGTATACTGTGTGTTTCTTCTGTGAAACTGAACAAACGGTAACTGTTAAGTTAGAAGCGTTAGATAGTGAAATATAGTTTCTGGAGGGGGTGCTAGGTTTAGATGGCGCGAGTGTCGGGGAGGGATATTTCAAGGTTGCTGAAAAGGTAGAGAGATTGGAAGATAGAGTGGGTGAGGTAGAGAAGAAGGTAGATACATTAGATTCCTTCCAGCCTGTTAGAAAAGGGGGAAAGGCTGTAGCAGTAGATGCTAGTTACAGTGGGGTCGTGACGAGAAACAGGTTTCAGGTGTTAGGAGACCTAGTTGAGAATGAACCTAGCATCGTTCTTGTCGGGGACAGCTTAGTTAGACAGCAGGACCGTGAGTTTTGTAGGAAGGAAACAAAAAAACTAAAAAATAATATCGGCCAACTACTATTAAGTGGCAATACGATTAGTGTTGGTGATGATAAAGGCATGGCGTCGGTCCTAAATTCAACCTTTAGTAGCGTATTTACAAAAGAAAACATGACATCGATTCCAGCCCCGAAGAAAATTTTTCAAGGCCCTGAAGAACATAAGCTTGCATTGACCGAAATTGATATCAGCGAATTGCGTGCGTACCTGCAGAAAATAGATCCAAATAAATCTCCGGGCCCCGACAATTTATCTCCTCGCGTGTTGAGAGAAGGTCGTCAACAGCTAGAATTATCCATAACAATATTCAACAAGTCATTAGCACAGGCCAGTGTGCCTCTCGAGTGGATAAAGGCCAATATTACTCCGATCTTTGAAAAAGGAGATAAAAAACAAGCCAGTAATTATTGTCCCATCAGCCTTACGTCTGTCCTAATTAAAATATTCGAAAAAATAATCAGAGATAAAATGATCACTTTCCATGAAACAAATGATTTGATAACTGATAGTCAGCATGGATTTCGTAGTAATCGGTCTTGCCTTACCAACCTATTAACCTTTTTCAACGATGTTTATACATGTTGGGACGCCCGAAGCCCATATGACGTAATATACTTAGATTTTCAGAAAGCGTTTGATAAAGTTCCTCACGTTAGGCTTATTTCTACACTGCGTTCCCACGATATTAACGACCATCTATGTGCGTGGATTCATGACTGGCTCACCGACAGAGAAAAACGTGTAGTTCTCAATGGTGAAGCATCGGATTGGCAACCCGTCACCAGTGGCGTGCCCCAAGGTTCGGTCCTGGGGCCAACACTATTCATAATTTACGTGAACGACTTAGAAACTGATATTCTATCAAAAGTAGCCAAATTCGCCGACAACACCAAATTAGGAGGTACGGTAATGAACAGTCAAAGTTGCGAGAATATTCAATCAGACTTAATAAGACTTGCCGACTGGAGCGAAAAATGGCAAATGAGTTTTAACGTAGATAAATGTAAAGTAATGCACATAGGTGAAAAAAATCCTAACTTTAAATATCAGATTCAAGGACATGAGCTCAGCGAAGTAAAACAAGAAAAGGATCTTGGTGTCATTATCAGTAACACTCTTAAAATGAGTGATCATGTTCTGCAGCGAGTAAAAAAGCCAATATGATGTTAGGATTAATCTCAAGAAACTTTGATTATAAATCACCCGAACTTATGAAGAGATTATATTTAGCATTTGTAAGACCACACCTAGAATACGCCGTTCAGTTCTGGTCACCGAACTATATCAAACATCAAGTTTTGTTAGAAAAGATACAGCGACGAGCAGCCGAACAAATTCCAGCGCTCCGAAACTTGCCATATGACGAGCGTTTAAAGCGTTTAGATATGTTTTCCCTAAAAAAGCGAAGGATAAGAGGGGACTTAATTAAAGTGTTCAAAATCCTTAATGGAGTCGACAATATTAACCCAGATAGTCTATTTCAGAGAGACACCAACACAATAACACGCAGCAACGGTATGAAGTTAAAGGGAAACCGATGTAACACATTGGTGCGCAGAAGTTTTTTCAATAATAGAGTCGTCGATCACTGGAATAGACTCCCACCGTCAGTAGTTAGCGCACAGAGTATCAATAGGTTCAAGTCTTCATTGAATAAGTACTTCAGGGATATAAGATTATACTGACCCTTCTTCGCATGTTTTCAGACAGATTGCAGCAAGACTTCAACCTAAATCCATATTATTCTCCCCTACTACCTAGATTGCAAGTAGCGTAAGTTAACAATAGAGTAAAGCAACAGTTAATGTCCGCATGACAGGTGGAGTGAGGTGTGGATGCAGTAAGGTGACAAGGTACTGGTGCGTGCATAGTACCGCCAGTAAAACGAGGATCAAACCTCCACCTGTGCCCCTGAAACTACACCTCACCCATCGTGAGTATTAGGGGGATTCTGGGGCTGCCCTGTTTAGGCCACTCGGCCTCTTCCAGTCTCCCGGTGTATCTATGTTCTTATGTTCTTATGTAATGAAGAAATTTTCCCCCACAGCTTAGGTTACCAGTAGTGTAAGTTAAGGGAAGTAATTTCCTCTTATTTCTCTCTTAACTGTAAAATTTCCATGTCCCTTTCTTCCTTAAAGGTACATGGTGTTCTCTTCTAACTATTTCCTGCCAGCACGTTGCCGGAGGGGTGGGGAGGAGCCTTCATCTATTCTGCCCTGTCCTACCACACGTAGATTACTAGTAGTAGCGGTAGTAAACAGACACCCTCGTCATAGACCGATAGGTCTTCTGGTGTCTGTTCTTCCTATGCATTCCTATGTATTCCTCCTCCTCCTCTTCCTCCTCCTTCTGCTCCTCCTCTTATTTCTCCTCTTATTTCCCCTCCTCTGATTTCTCCTCCTCTGATTTCTCCTCTTTCTTCACCTTCTCTTTCTCTACCACTTCTCCTCCTCTTCCTCCTCCTCCTCCTCCTCCTTCGCCTGCACCTGCTCCGGTACAAAAGACAGCTTCCAGGTCACTTTTCGCTGTTCCATTGTCCTTTCCCACCTTTTTTTTCCTCTTATTAGTCTCCCCTCCTTTCTTTCTTCCCAACTTTCTCTCCCTTTCCTTAACGCTCCCCTTCTCTTCCTCAGTCTTTCGTGGCGGGAATCCCTCAAGTTGGCGAACTCCTCTTTTTTTTTCTTTTAATTTTTAGTGTGTGTATATCAAAGTGTGAATGTGTGAACCGCGACGATGCTGTTTTAAAAGAAATTCATATGTATATCGCTAAAATATATACAGTGTGTGTGTATTGGGGGGGGGGGGGGGAGGGGTATGGACTCGATTTTCTTTTTTTCTTTCCTTGTTTTCTTTCCACGTTATATTTTCCTTTAAAGTCAGTTTCCGTCTCTCGCCTTCACACGGACTGCAGAGTCTCCTGTAAAATTTTCGTCTATCCATACAAACGTTATTTTTGAGGGGCTTTTCTTCGAGTTTCTTTTTTTGGGGGGGGACCTTCGCACACACACACAAACCTTTGGAAAATTCCGCAATGCTGCTCTTCCTGCCGCCCTGTTACTAATCTACTTCTTCACCTTTCCCTCTTCCTTCAATTCCACCTCCTTTCCTTTTTCACATTCTCCATCTGTTCCCCCTCCAAGTTCATCCTCTCCGCTTCCTCATCCATTTGTATCAATTAAATGTTGTTTCCTTCCATTCAGTTTGGTCAGACTTTCGGCTTTACTTCGTTTGGATTATCTTCCGCCCACCGGAGACCACGGACAGGTGTGTGTGTGTGTGTGTGTGTGTGTGTGTGTGTGTGTGTGTGTGTGTGTGTGTGTGTGTGTGTGTGTGTGTGTGTGTGTGTGTGTGTGTGTGTGTGTGTGTGTGTGTGTGTGTGTGTGTGTGTGTGTGTGTGTGTGTGTGTGTGTATGTGTGTGTGTGTGTGAGTACGTCTTGATTATTGAACACGCAGAAACGCACACATACACACACACACAAAAAAAAAAACACACACACACACACACACAAACACACACACACACACACACACACACACACACACACACACACACACACACACACACAAACACACACACACACACACACACACACACACACACACACAGGTAGTACAAACCCTCGTCCCGTGATCGTCGCTCAATACTTCGCAGGATGTTACGAAAACTGTTTACGTAGGTGCCACGCGCCCCGAGGTAATAAATCTATTGAATTTTCACCTATATTGGCTACATAAATTTGGTGGCATTAGAAAAAAATTATGCGACCCCACAACGAGAATAATGTCCTGCTAAGAGAGATTTATCACCCCTCTGATTTTATTTTTGTGTGAGAGGAGAGTGGGAAAGGGGTGGAGGGGAGGAGGAGGAAGAGAATGGGGAAAGAGGAGAAAGAGGAAAAAGAGAAATTGGAGGGTTGAGGGGGAGAGATACGTGGGCGTTGGGTTTATAGGGAAATCGCAAATATCACCCTTCAGATTTTATTTTCATGAGAAAGTGGGGAAAGAGGTGAGTGAGAGGAGGCTGAAGGGTTGGAGAGAAAAATGCGGAAAGAGGAAGAGGAGGAGGAGGAAGAGGGGTGGGAGAGAATGTGGGGTACGTGGGGGTTGGGTTGAAAGGGAAATCGCAAATATCACCCCTCAGATTATATTTTTATGAGAAAGTGAGGAAAAAGGGTGAGGGAAAGGGGGAGGGGGTTGAAGAGTTGGAGAGAAAAATGCGGAAAGAGGAGGAGGAGGAGGAAGAGGGATGGGAGAGAATGTGAGATACGTGGGCGTTGGGTTGAAAGGGAAATAGCAAAGGGAGGGTGGTGGAAAAAGGGTGAGGGAGAGGAGGTTGAAGGGTTGGAGAGAAAAATGCGGAAAGAGGAGGAGGAGGAGGAAGAGGGGTGGGAGAGAATGTGAGATACGTGGGCGTTGGGTTGAAAGGGAAATAGCAAAGGGAGGGTGGTGGAAAAAGGGTGAGGGAGAGGAGGTTGAAGGGTTGGAGAGAAAAATGCGGAAAGAGGAGGAGGAGGAAGAAGAGGGGTGGGAGAGAATGTGAGATACGTGTGAGGGTATTATGTCCTTTGCTCGGCGCTGTGACGACCCAGCGCCCCGCCATTGCTGTTTACGCTCTGGCGATTTATCAATTATGTTAATATGCATTTGAATATTAGTGTTTGGGGTGCTGCCGTCAGCGTGAGGGCGGTTGTCCTTTACGCCGGCTGCCATGACCGCTGTTTTTTACCAGTGTCCTCTTAGGGTGTTTGGAAATTAATAGAATAATAATCATATGTCGGATGCAATTACATGAATTACTCCACGCTTTTACTGGCAGGCGATTTTCTAGCGAATGGGGAATGGAAGCGTGCCTGCAGGTCTGTCTCTTGACGTCATCACAGGCAAAGGCATGGAAGCTGAGGGCCACATTTTAGGCCGCGCGTGACTCTAGTGCCGATGCAGTTCTCAGGTGAAACCGGGTCATTCCTCTACCTGTTGCCGCTAAGTAAACTATCTCTTCGGTCTTACTCATTTGGTTCCTTTAATTAGAAAGTTTCCGAACTCGAGTCCAAGCCACACTGAACCACATAACCGCTTTCGAACTTGCTAACTGCCAAACTAATTAAAACAGATCCGTCTCTTGATTTTGGAGGTCTTTCGCTCTTCTACTGACTGATCTACAAACTACACCTACGAATAAGTCAAATCCTAGACCTACATTATCACATCCATCAAGTTAGGAAATATTTTGTGTAGGCAGTGAAATTTAGGCCCAACCGTCCGTCAGCTCTCAGCACCTTAAGCCGTATATATGGCTGGTGTTGTTCCCATAAATTTGGGTTAAGCCCGTGCCACCATCGATAACAGAAACTTGGCAACATCGCCTTCCACTTACCGAAGAGCCATTAGAACCTGCAATAAACTCGGCAACAACGCCAGAAAAGAAAGCAAAAAAAAGTTAAAGAAAAAACAAAGAGGGGAGACGTGAGGAAAGGAAGTTGGTGATACGGGAGGAAATGTGGGAGAGGAGAAAATAAAGGTATAGAGAAAGAGAGAAATTCAGGGTCTTAAATTGAAAAGAAGAGAAAGGGAAGGCGAGGGACACGAGGAGGAAAGCGTAACAAAATAGGGTCAAAGGAAATTTATTGAAGGGAATGAGTAGAAAGTAGTGAAGAAATGGTGGACACAAAGAGCTCGGAGAGAGAGAGAGAGAGAGAGAGAGAGAGAGAGAGAGAGAGAGAGAGAGAGAGAGAGAGAGAGAGAGAGAGAGAGAGAGAGAGAGAGAGAGAGAGAGAGAGAGAGAGAGAGAGAGAGAGAGAGAGAGAGAGACAGACAGACAGACAGACATAGCGGGGGTAGTGAATAAGGTAAATGTCAAGTACTTCTGCAATAACCTTCATTCCCTGTTCGTTCAACATTATAAGAATAGCTCAGGAAGGTCTCGTTGCTGCGTTAGGCTGTTTCTGTGTACAGCTCCGTGGACGATGAGGCGACACGGTAGAGGCTTTGGAGATGAGTACCGGATAACTACTGCATTTATAGACGAGGAGGCATCACAGGGCTTAGCAGGGATTCCAATGGGAGGAGATGAAAGTCCGAGTTTTGGGAAAGGGATAGGAATTGACGGAAATGAGAAGGGAGGTGATATTTTTAAGAGGAATAGGAGAAGAGCGGATTAGTAAAGGGATAAAATGGGAGGAAACTGAGAAAGGAGGCGATATTTTTAAGAAGAGGGATGGGAAAAGAGAGTATTAGTAAGGGGATAAAATAGAAGGAAACATAGAAGGGATGTGATATTTTAAGAGAAGAGGGATGGCAGTAGAGAGGATTAGTTAGGGAATAAGATGGGAGGAAACAGAGAAGGGAGGTGATATTTTAAGAGAAGAGGGATGGCAGTAGAGAAGATTAGTTAGGGAATAAGATGGGAGGAAACAGAGAAGGGATGTGATATTTTAAGAGAAGAGAGATGGCAGTGGAGAGGATTGGTTAGGGGACAAGACTGGAGGAAACTGAGAAGGAAAGTGCAATAGAAATGAAAATAGGGATAGCAGAAGAGATATTAAGTTAGTTACAAAACAAGCAAGTCTGTTCACATCCTAGAAAGATGAAGAATTACATCTCACATAAAATTAACAAGACTTTCCGCTTACTCTCCCCAAGTTCATCGTACCCGGTGTGAACATAATTGGATATTCGCAAACCCGAACGTGACGGTTTAAGATAAATATCGTTAAAACATCAGGGTAGAAAAAAATAGCTGATCAAACGCAAGTAATAGCTTAAAACTTGCTTAAAAGGTTATTGCAGTGATAATCAAGATGGGGACTACTCACTATAACCTTCAGCCGTACATGTAAGCTCTTAGCCTCCACATAACTAGTTTACTTACCCTTAAGTCGGTTCCCCTCGGCGCCAGTCAGTCATAATTAGATCACTCACTCACTAACTGTCGCCAAGATGCAAATCAATGTAAGGTCCTTGTGTCTCCTTACTCCAGGGACATACGTCGAGCAAGGCCGCGGAAAACTGACCTGCCCGACGGTTAAATCTATGAAGACATTACAAACACCTTGAACCGATCGATTAGCAGAAGTGTAGCAGGAGGGCGAGGGAGTGAGACTATGATATTTGTACGCTGAATTCCTCCTCTCTTCCCCCTCTTCAGAAGGTAAAGTTTGTCACCAACGGCGGTTCAGAGTTTCACGGGGAACAAGTTGGCTCAAGAAGGGACACCGTGCCACACAAAGAGGTCAAACACGAGACTTTGTTCACCTCGCTTAGATCACCCATGTGTGTGCAACGATGGTAGTCACTGTTGCAACTCTTCTACTGACAAAGGTAAAGTAGAAGGATAACTCTAAACCCAACCGTGAACTACTTGACCACAAACCATTTAGTGACACATACACACAAAACACATGCACTTCCACCCTCACGCAAACACTCACAGTTTTCCAATACAACCTTAGCTACACTCAAGGACACATGCATGGATACGAACAGAACCACAAACACAAAGTTCAATCCCTTGCAGTCAATCAACCCGACCACAAAGAATTCAATCACCTTACTTGGGCCACAGACGGCAACTCGATCACAAAGTCCCATCACAGCTCAATCAGAAAAGTCCACAGGCACGCCAGCACGTTATAAGCGTGCTAATGAAGGAGGGCATGGAGTAAACGGTGGAAGAAGAGTAGCAGGGGTGGGAAGAGAAGAGAGTAGGATTAGCAGGAGGAGCGGAATAAGCGAAAGTAAAAAAGAAAGGTAAAGAAGAGGAGCTTGAAAAAGATAACAGAAAACAAAACAGTAACAGGAAATGGAGGTTGAGTTAACAAGAGGAGACACACAGAATAAAGAAACAGCATGACGATGATGACGAGGCAGTAAAAAAAGGAACAGAAGAGAATTCGAGGAGGGAGAAGGATGAAGAAAAGTATAAAGAGGCAGCTAGATGGGAGAATAGAAAATATGAAAAGGATAAGTCGGAAGAAATTCAAACAGGACCAGGAAAATGAGAATAACAAGGACAAAAACAAACCAGAAACAGGGAAGAAAAGGAGTAATAAATAAGAAGAGGATAAAATGGATAACAAGAGGAGAGAGTTATAAACACTGAAAGAGGACAAAGAGAGGAGTTGAAAAGAAGTGAAAGGATGAAAAAGGATCCTCAAAACACAATGGAGAGAAAAATGAAGACAAAGAGGAATAGCGTCATTAGGCGAGGGACACACTACATAATGACTAATAATATAAAAATCACATGAGGGCTCGCGTCGTGAGGCTGTTGTTACTGAACGAATTAATTGCCTGCCGTCCAACTTTTGTCCATCCATAATTTTCTACTCGCCGTGAATAAAGTTTAATTCAAATATGTCAACAAAAGTATGACTGCTTCGGCGGAAAATACAGCAGACTCAGGAATGGGGATTTATCAGCTCCAGTGATTCTTCTTCTTCTTCTTCTTCGTCTTCTTCTTCGTCTTCGTCTTCGTCTTCGTCTTCGTTTTCGTTTTCGTCTTCGTCTTCGTTTTCGTCTTCTTCGTCTTCTTCTTCTTTATCTTCTTTTTCTTCTTCTTCCCTTTACTCATACGTATTCCTCTTCTATCATTCTATTTCAGTCACGATTATTTCCTATGCTATTGGATCCCTTGCCTCGGTCGTTTGGAATTTAGATCGAGGGAACCAGACAGGGGAGGCAGCAGCAAGTACATGATTGAGAACAGAAGGAAATATAACACGAACAAGACAAGAACAAGACAAGGAACAAGAACTAGAGCAAGAAGAGCAAGAAAATTAGTGACAAGAAAAGAAAGAAGTAACAGAAGGAGAAAACAGGAAGCAGAGGGCAAGTAGAGGAGGAAGATTACCAGTAGGAGTAAGGGCAAGAGGAAGATAAGAGAGCGGAGGAGGAGGAAGAGGAGGAGGAGTAAGAGGAGAAGGGAAAGGAAGATGAGAAGGATGAGGGTGAGGAGAAGAAGGAAGAGGAGAAGGGGAAGTAGGATGAGAAGGATGGAGAGGAGGAAACAGCTTTGACAGACGATCATCAAAGGTGCTGATCTCCCCCTCCCTCCCCTCTCTCTCTCACACACACACACACACACACACACACACACACACACACACACACACACACACACACACACACACAGGCACGCTAATCAACTGCAGTGCATTCATTTATATTTTCTTTTAAGCTTCCGGTCGCCTCGGCAAATAAAGAGAGGCACAGCGAAATTGTTTTGAAGTCACTTCTCGCGGAAAGGAAACAAAAATGGACGAAAACAAAAAAAAAGTTAACGAAAAAAAAAAACATACAAAAAAACCTTCTCTAGAAATAACAGGAACTAATATATTTTGCTTTTCGTTTAACATTTTTTGAAACCCCGCCACGCAAGCATTCTAAGCCAACTCTTTTTTATTTACATATTAATACACCGCGGGATAAGTCTTTGCCCGAAAAAAAAGTGTATTATGATGAAAGTTTATTTATTATGATGGAAAAAGACAACATTATTTAATTAAGTATGAACTGCGGCGACCAAAGTTTTGCCGCAAATGTGCAGAGCGAAAACGAGAGCGAGAGCGAGAGAGAGAGAGAGAGAGAGAGAGAGAGAGAGAGAGAGAGAGAGAGAGAGAGAGAGAGAGAGAGAGAGAGAGAGAGAGAGAAAAAATCCCTGACACACAAACAAACAAACAAACACAGAGAGGAAGAGACCGGAGGAAGTCGCATGGGTCAGCAGGCCAAAAAAAAAAAAAAAAAAAAGAACGCGAAAAAAAAAGAAAAAAAAAAAGAATCACAGCTGCTCCATCCTTTCCAAATTTTGCACTGATGAAGTGACTCCTTTCAAAAGTTCGTGGATCATTTTTTTCCTCCTCGCTTTTTATTCAGAAAATTTTAATTCTCTTCAACTTTTCATCCATTTTTTTCCTCCTAAACTGTGCGGAAGTGCGAGGCTGTCCATTTGTGTGTGGCCCGGTGGTGCGGCTGGGCGTTTGTTCCTTTGTCTGTGTGGATGTGTTTGTTTAGGTTTATCTATTCAAATGTATCACGCTCGCTTTTGTATGGGTGCGTAACTCTATGTATGTGTGTTTTGTTTTGTGGTTTTTCTACTTCCACGTACGCTTGTTTGTGATGTCTCCTTTGTGGGTTTATGCTGTCTCTCTTAGGGTTTGTGCTGTCTCTGTTAGGGTTTATGCTGTCTCCTTTTGTGTTTCTCCTGTCTCTTTGTGTTTCTCCTATATCTTTGTGTTTCTCCTGTCTCTCTTAGGGTTTATGCTGTCTCCTTTTGAGTTTCTCTCTCTCTCTCTCTCTCTCTCTCTCTCTCTCTCTCTCTCTCTCGTACACCTGTGTCTGCACAAAATATAACTTTTAAAAGCCATAATTTAATTTCTGACATATCGGCAATCAAATCAGCATAAATATTCCGTAATTTCCATTAATCAAAACACACACATTTACCTTCACATTCATTTTTTTTTTCTCTCGTAATCGTTTTCGGCTAACCTTGCCTTAACCTGTCCGGCTCAATCGATGTCTCCTGGCGGTGTGTTGCTGTACTAAACATTCAACCATAAAACCCGTCACTCCGCCTTCGCTGATTCTCCTCTGCCACTTCCAAGGTCATCGTTTGCTGCTGTTGACAAATTGCTTCATTCGTGTATTTTCTAGTCTGTTTATTTATTTGTGTATCATGTGCTCTTCTTCATACAAGTTTGTCATGGATGAAAAGCCAATAACAAGAGAGAGAAAGTAATTTTGTGTCACGAGAACAACAGTATAAGTAGAACTAGGCATGCATTATAAGTATATGTATAAGTGCATAAGTATAAGTGCATTATAAGTATAAGTAGAATTAGACATGCATTCTCTCTCTCTCTCTCTCTCTCTCTCTCTCTCTCTCTCTCTCTCTCTCTCTGTGTGTGTGTGTGTGTGTGTGTGTGTGTGTGTGTGTGTGTGTGTGTGTGTGTGTGTGTGTGTGTGTGTGTGTGTGTGTGTGTGTGTGTGTGTGTATGCACGCGCAAAAAATATAATTTCTTCATGGACGGGGAGAAAATGAGAAAGAGAAATGTTATATTGCATGCCTAGTTTACGTTATTGTTCACGACACGTATTGCAGCCCTCTCTTGCCTAGTCTTTTTGTATCCATGAAAATAATTAAAACATAGCAGAGGTACGCGAAATATAAAACAGAACACAGAATTTATGCGAGAAAAAAGAATGTGTCAGATAAATCAATCCCCGTGTTCGCCTCACCACATAACCCTCTAACGGCTCTCTTGTTGCAGCCCCGATAGTGTGTGGCTCGGCGACAGACGGTAGTGGTCGGCGAATGTCGGTTGAGGTCGGCGAAGGTCGGTGGATTTCGGAAGAGGTCGATGGCGAAGTTAAATGCTATAATAGACGGTATAGTAACGATAGCTCCATGCAGAACGCCGAAACAGGAGTGAATACGAATGTAGTTTTTATCCGAGTTTTGCTTTAAAGGTTTCTATTCTCACAGTACGTGGATGGACGATTCTAAGTTTGTCTTGTTATTTTCTTCCAGGCGTCTCTTTGTCTTCAACTTTCTTCATTATTTTTGTGTAGTGAAAAAAGTTTCGTGTATTTTTAAAGTAGGACAGTTTTGGTTCAGCGTATCACGTCTTAGGATTTTTTTTAACAATTCTAAGTTCACATTCGTTCCAGTAAGTCTGCAGTAGTTCTTCCTGCCTTTCTTATTTACTTCTTTTCACTTTTCACTAATCCTTTTCTTTTTCCCTTTCCCCTTGTCGCCTCTTTCTCAACCTTCACCTCCCGGATCCAACACAGAGTTCCTAATTATTTTTCCTTTCCGCCTCTCCTCCTTTCCCCACTCGTTCCTCTCACTAATTTCTCGCTCGTTCCTATCTCTCTCTCTCTTCCCATAACGACTCTTCTTTCATCTCCTTCAGAGCTCTTCTTTCTACGTCTCCGCCTCCCTTTCCTCCTCCTCCTCCTCCTCCTCCTCCATGAGTGTACCCCTTCACCATCCACTCATAATGGTCTCTCTCTCTCTCTCCCTTCTTGTTTTCTGCCTTACGGTCTTTATTTCCCAGTTTCCTCTTCTCCTTCACCTTCAACTCCTGCTTTCGTTCCTTATTTTTATGTCTCTTTAGCTTGGGTCACTCCTCCTCTAATCTCCTTCTCTTCATTCCCCTTGATCCTCTTTCCTCCCTCCTCTTGCTCCCTATGTTATTACTAATGCGTGTTATTATGGCTTCCTCTTCTCTCTTTTACTTTCTCATGTTCCTGGTAAATGTAATTGCTTGGTCTTTTTCCTAATTGTTTTCCTTCCTCTTCCTCATCATCATCGTTCCTCCTTCCTACTTTCATCCCCGTTATTTCGTTTGTTTGCTTGTTTTTTTTGCCCTTTTTCCTTTCATCACTGTTTGTCTCTCTTCTTACCTCGTCATCTTTAGTACGTGTGTGTATGTCGCTCTTTCTCTCCTTAGCATCATTTTCCTCTTTTCATCCCCTCTCTTTTTCCATCACCCTCTATTTATCCGCCCCTCCTCGTTTCTCATTTGTCCTGCGAGGCCGTGGGGGTCCAATTTGGGGTCCTGATGCCTTTATTCCGGTCAACGTGGACAAAAATTGAATTGTTCTCTGCGTGACGGTACTGAGAGAGAGAGAGAGAGAGAGAGAGAGAGAGAGAGAGAGAGAGAGAGAGAGAGAGAGAGAGAGAGAGAGAGAGAGAGAATGTTCGCCTGCCGCTTCCTGGTCTCCGCTTCCTCTTCCTTTCCCAACTACTTTCTTCCTGTCCCCCCTTCAGTGCCCCCAAATCGTTCTGCCTCTCCACCCCGTTTTACCTCCTTATCTTCTCGTACCCAATCATCATGTTCCTTCCTCTCATCCCTTCTCTTGTACCGCTGTAAGTCGTCTCAAGTACACCTTTTGAAAATACTCCTTATCCTCATCTCTTATTTTCGGTTGCGTCTATATCATTCATTTTGCTTCGCCCAGACACCGTTTTCCTTCATCACTTATATTTGTGGTTTGTCTTTTTTCTCTTGTTCTCTGTTCTTGTTGTAATGGAGATTTTTTGTTTTTGTTTTCTGTATGTTTCTCCTTTTTTGTGTGGTTTTTCCTTGATGTTTTTTTCTAAATCACTATCAATTTTTCTTCGTGTTCCCCTACATCTTTTTTTTTCTCACTTTTTTCGAATTGTTCTACGGTTCAGTGCCCTTGCTATTATTTTCCTCATCCACCTCCTCTTCCTTCTCCTCCTCCTCCTCCTCCTCCGCCTGTAAGAAAGCCAATACAATGCTTGGGTTCATATCGAGGAACTTCGAATACAAGACGCCGGGAGTTATGTTATCCTTGTATAATTCGCTGGTAAGGCCCCACCTGGAATACGCCGTGCAATTCTGGTCTCCTAATTACAGGAAAGACATTGAATTACTTGAGAGAGTACAGCGCCGCGCCACGAAGATGATACCATCACTGAGGACGAAACCCTATGAAGAACGACTCGAGCGACTCAACCTCTTCACGTTGGAAAAGAGACGACTGCGGGGAGACATGATACAAGTCTTTAAGTACCTGAACAAGCTCAGCAACGTTGATCACTCCAAACTCTTCACGCTACAAACTAACCTGAGAACAAGAAACAACGGAAAAACAATTCAAGCAAAGCGATGCAATACCGACATCGGCAGGAGTTACTTCTCGAATAGAGTTGTTCGCCACTGGAACAGCCTTCCTGCAGAAGTGGTTAGCGCAGAGACCATCAACTCCTTCAAGAAACGCATTGATCGCCACTTTGCTGCAACAGGAGTGAACTGAACGTTCCCAAGAGTAGGTACACAAGTGCTTTAATCCTTCCCTGCAAGCCACTTCTGTGGCAAACGGATTGATTAAATCACTGAACGCAGGCAGCCTAGTAATGAGCCAACAGGCTTTCTGCTGCCTGCTAGTCCATGTTTCCATGTTTCCATGTTTCCTCCTCTTCCTCCTCCTCTTGCACCCGGCCTCAATTTCCCTTCTATCATCCTTCCTTCAATGACTCCATCCGGCCCTTTCTCTTTCACCCTTGTCTCAATATTTCTTTTTTCCCTTTTTTTTATCTCCTCCACGATTCTCCGTTGTTTTTCATTTTGTTCAATCTCTTCTTGATCCCTTTTTTCATTCGACCTTTGTTTCTTTTCTCCCCTTTTTTTTCTTTTTTTCTTTTTATAATCTTACTCTTTTACTTTGTTTTCTCTCGCTTTCTTTCTTATCTCCCTTATTTTATCTTTTCTTGTTCTTTACACGCTGTTCTATTCTTATGGCTTTCATTTTTCTTCTTCTTCCTCTAGCTTTCTTTTTTCTCTCTTATTTAATCTTCCCTTACTCTTTACACGATTTTCCTCTTGTATTCTTGAGACTTTTCATTCCTTTTTCAACTCCTTTTCGTGTCCTTCCAATCCTAGTTTCTCAGTCTTCATCTTCCTTTACCGACTTGACGACTCTCGCTCTCACTTCTCTCTCTCTCCTCCCTTCCTCTCTCGCTCTTCCACGCCGCCTCTCATCCTTCTCCCTTCCTCCCGTCCTTCGCCTCAGCCTCCAGCCCCGCCAGTAGCTCAAGGACACATACCAGTGGACTAAGAGGGTTCTGGAGAGCGTCTCGTGTTGGAGAGGAAAGAGTAAGAGGTTATGGGGGAGCAGTGAGCAGGAGGACTGGGGCGTGACCGTGTGTGTCTGTCTGTCTTTCTGTCTGTGTACGCCTGTTTGTTTGTGCCTGTCTTTCTAACTGTTTATCTGTTCACCTCCCTGCATATCCGTCTCTGTCTACCTGTTTGTCTGTGTCTATCTGTTTGTTTGTCTGTCTGTCTCTATATCTACCTGTCTTTCTGTCTGTCTCTCTGTCTGCTTGTCTTTCCGTCTGTCTGTCTGTCTCTCTATCTGTCTATTTCTGTCTCCCTATCTATCCTTTCTCGGGGGTATTATATCCTCTTCCTTACTAAGAGACCAGTTATTTCCAACTTAAAAAGCTAACGACAACTCCTAAACTGCTTCTTCGCCTTCCTCGCTTACTTCCGCCATACCATTTCTAACCTAACAGAGAAAAAACCCTTAACCTGTAAAAGTTGTTCATAGACAGCTCATAAGGAACGTGGTCCAGCATACTGATATTGTTGGAGCCGATGTCAAGAGGATAACCTAGACTAGTGTTTCTAATGTGGACCTCTCTCTCTCTCTCTCTCTCTCTCTCTCTCTCTCTCTCTCTCTCTCTCTCTCTCTCTCTTAATTTCCCTTTATTGTCGCCATCAAGACCTATATATTCCGTAACAGAAGATTAATCAACCACAAATTACTCGCTATTGAAAAGACTGCTGACCCTTTCCTTCTTTCCCATCCCTGTCTTCCTCACCCTCTTTTTCTCCTTCCCTCTTCTCCTCCTTTCCCTTCCCTCCCTCGCGAGCCCCTAGCAGCATTCTGACTCCTTCGTTACTACATATTTCTTTCTCTCTCTTCTTTTCGTCTTGTATCTCTCTTGCTTTCTCTTTCCTTCCCTCACTTCCCCTTCACTCTCGTCATTTGCGCTTTCTTCACTTTCTCTTCGCTCCCTCTGATTCACCTCCCTTCCATTACATTCTTTTTCATTCCCTCAGTTTCTCTTCACGTCCCGCTTCTCCTCTCCCCTCAAGCCCTTCCCCGCTACAGCCCAGTAACGCACGCACATCTTCCCATCATTTATTTCCTCAGCAAAGGCGAAGGAGAAACACACGCACACTCCTCACACTGCATAAACCAAACGGACTCGAAACGTAAGCTAACATTATGCATTGAAATCTTGAGGGCCATTTCTCCAACCTTCAACACATCGTCGCTTTAGGAACAGAAATATACGAAGGTGACAGACGCCCTTCCCTAACAGGCACTTATTTTTTTCTTCTCCTCCTCTTATTACTACTACTCCATCTGCACCTCCTCCTCCTCCTCCTCCTCCAGCTCTTCTTTTTCAACCTGTACCTACTTCTCATTCTCGTCTTCCACTCCTTCCGTGAGACCTTTTTATTTCTTGCCCTCTCTTCTGGCTCCTCCACCTCCTCCCACTCCTCCTTCAACTCCTACGCCTCTTCCTTCTCTTTTTTTCTCATCCTGTATAGACTCCTCCTTCTCCTTGTCCTCTCCTTCCCTGCGTTCTTTTATTTCTATCCTCCCTTCTTTCTCCTCCTTCTGTACCCTACCTCCTCCTGCTCCTCCTCTGCGTCCTTCCCTTCTTTGCTTCCCTCCCATCCTTCTCCAGTCTGCCCTTCCCTTCCTTCCCTCCCTTCCCTCCTCCTTTGCTCCCTTCCCTTCTTTTGCTTCCCTCCCCTCCTTCTCATGTCTGCCCTTCCCTTCCTTGCCTCCCTCCCCTCCTCCTCCTCCTTCCGTGTGTCCTTCCCTTCCTTGCCTCCCTCCCCCCCTTCCTCCCTTCCTCGAGGTCGTGATATCCAGGCGAGCACTGAAGGAAATCTCTGAAATGCATGACGTTGCGTGGCCTGGCCGGTGGCACCTCAAAATTCATGGTGCCGCTGCGGGGGTCGCTCAAGCGGAACCTGGCACTGTCCCTCCTATTTTTCCTGCACCCCTGCCTGCCTGCGCCTGTCTGTCTCTCTACCCGTCTGTTCGTTCTACTCCTTGGTTGGTTGTAGGTGACGTCCGTTCTTGTTGCACAGATTTTTATTTATTCCCTTTTCCCATCTTCCTCCTCCCTCTTCTTGTTATATTCTTCTTCTTCTCTCCCTTCTCATTTTTCTGCTCCATCCTTCCTATGTCCTTTCTGCTCTTTTATTCCTTCCCTTCTTCTCTTTCTCCTCCATTCATGCCTCCGTCCGTCTGTCTTTATGTCCATCCGTCTGTTGAGCTGTCCATCTATCTGTCACTCATTTTAACACACACACACACACACACACACACACACACACACACACACACACACTCCCCCCGCCCAACCACCCAAACACACATACTCCTCCAACTCACACACACACATACCACTCCCCCTTCAAAAACACAAACCCAACACACACACACACACACACACATACCCTCCCGCCCCCCCCCCTCCCCCCCCCTCATACACACACATACACTCATGGCTTATCTCTTTCATGCACTAAATGAAAAGCAACTATTTTACTCCACTACAGGTGTGAGGATCCGCCACCTTTGACTCCTGCGTTGTATGAGTGCCGAGCGCGAGAGAGGCAGAGAGAGAGAGACAGAAAAAAAAAGTAACGTGTATATTTTTCATCGCGTCAAAGCGTCACACAGAGTTCCGACGCAGCGCTCTGTGACTTTATTCATTTGTTTGTCTGGTAATTGGTTCCTGCGTTTACCTTTTTTTTTTTGTTCTCCACTGGTTCGGGTTTTGTTGATGGATGTTCATTGGAGTTTCTTTCATGCACTGGTGAGTCTTTTTTTTTTTTTTTGCTTATGTATTGCTTTTTTTTTTATTTAACAGAGTTTCTTTCATAAATTACGTTTGTTAGCTCCGACTTATTTTTTTGTTTATTTGTTTGTTTAAAGGAATGTTATTTAGTGAACAGTTTCCCTTTTCGCTTAACGTTGTTCGCTGCGTGTTATTTTTTTTTCTTTTCTTTTTAATATTCAATAGTTTCTTTCAATACATTACGTACGTTGTTATTTGAGCGCGATTTTCCTCCTGTTGTCATTGTTTCTCTTCCTTTATTAAATCGCTCTCCTTTCAATTAGCATTACGTTGTTAGTTGGGCGTTCTTTTCC
This sequence comes from Eriocheir sinensis, assembly GCF_024679095.1. Classification (NCBI taxonomy): domain Eukaryota; kingdom Metazoa; phylum Arthropoda; class Malacostraca; order Decapoda; family Varunidae; genus Eriocheir; species Eriocheir sinensis. Next base: position 27,145,883 of record NC_066510.1, on the reverse strand, counting down.
TTCTTTTTTTCTTCAGTCTCTTTCTTTATTGAGTCGCTTTTCTTTCATGCATTACGTTGTTAGTTGGGCGTTCTTTTCCTTCTTTTTTTCTTCAGTCTCTTTCTTTATTGAGTCGCTTTTCTTTCATGCATTACGTTGTTAGTTGGGCGTTCTTTTTCCTCATCTTTTTTCACTGTTTCTCTTTCTTTACGTTCCCTTTTTTTTATTGAGCCGCTTTCCTGTCATGCGTTTCGTTGTCGTCTGCGTGTTCTTTTCCTTGTTTTTGCTTGTTCTATCTTGTTATCCAGCTACTCGTTAGCCGCTCCTTTATCCCTTAAGTTGCACGCTCTTTTCTTTCTAACTTTTTTTTTTATCTACCTGCTCAGTCCCTCGCTCCTTCACTCCTTTCAACTTTCCCGTTCTCTGTCATTATTTTTTCGGCTTCATTTTTTCTTCTTTTCCCCCTCTTTTTTTTGTACCTCCAGGCTCATGTTTCCCTCTTTTCTCATCTTCTTCCATTACGTCTCTTTCTATCGTTGTGTCCGCCCTCTCTTCTTCCCTCCTCTCTTCGAACTTTAAATACCTTACACTGTTTTTTTTTTCTCTCTCTCTTTGTTCACAGTAACTTATAGTACATTTTCTTCCCACCAGGTAATTATGTTTTCTTCTCCATGGAACAACTTTGTACTAATGAAAGAAATGTTAAATGATGAGTAAATGTAATTTGGGGAAAACATCCCGTCTCTTGTTACTATATTTCTTCTTACGTTCAATTTCTTTATCCGTTTCTCTGCCTCGAGTCTCTTCATTTTTTCCAGGTGCGTCTGGCGACCATTACGTCTGTGCAGTGACCGTGTTGATGGACGTCTTGGCCATCGGAGTGAACGGGACGAATCCTCAGGAAATTGAATGTTACTCGAGATGGATGTTTTCTTTTCTTTTGAATTCAAGCGACTCTGGAGCTTTCAGGATGGATATTTGTATGACTGTCAATGAAAAAAAATGTTTGCACAATGCCAAAAAAAACCATGTACTTTAGTGTTGTTACAATTTGAGATGAACTTTCAGGAAGATTGTACAACTGAGAAATAAAAATATGAAGTCGTTCAGTAAGCTTGCGTAGGCCTGTCCAGTGAATAGACCACGAGTATCTACCCTACACTATGTTACCAAAAATTTAAACATAACATCTGCTTGGGTTGTTCTTGGTGGTGATGTGGTGGTGGTGGTGGTGGCTGAGGTGTCAATGAGAGAAAGTCACTCGCTCGCAAAATGACAAAGCTGGCCGGCGTGTCATCGGTGTACGAACCACCTGTATACCTGTACCGGACATATCTCAGCGAGCACAACAGGGGCTTCGCAGTGGCGGTGGTCAGGGGAAAGGGGGTCGCTCTGGTTTGCACCCTCACACAATATGACAAAACCTTCCCCCGCCGCGCGCCATCCGTGTCCCGACAACCCCCATTAGTCACGCCACGGTGCGGGCGGTGCGGTGGCGGATGGCGGGTCGGCGCCCCTGCCCTCATCCCTGCTCCCTGCTCGAGGTCACGGCAAGCCCGGCCTGACGGAAAGCCTGGTAATTTTCACGAGATTCATGTGATTTGAGGCGAAAATGTTACAGTGCTTGTTTGATCGGCTTTTGATATAATGGTGTAGGTTCGCTGCAGTCTGCTTGCTCTAAAAGATATCAAATTGATTTAAAACTGATTTAATAAGAGGCAACGTTAGCTACCCTGCATTAATTATCTCGGATTCAGAAAAGACAAGATAACAAGGTGTCCTATCTCATTATTCCAAGCATAGGAGGTCTGGCTGTAGGTGCGGCCCGCTTTGAGCCACACTTTTTTATGTAAACTCCGGCGGCAACGTGACACTAAGGCAAGGGCTCAACGACCGGCCATCACGTAAGAAATAACGACCTCCGCCACGTCATCAACTTGTCCCCTCGCGCGTAAAATACTGAATATGCTTAGAGATTAACGCGAATATATAAAACAGTAGTATTTCCAAAGCTGAATAAAAACGTAACTCTATGAAGACCAGGAAATAAAAACTTTCTTTGGGGTTAATTGAGAAAAACAGTCGTACTTTGAGAGGCTGAGTCTATAATCGTATACATTTATATTTTCTCGTCCACACCAGTCAATGACCCAACGTGCTGTCCAGGTAAGTTACTGAAGCTTTCTAGTGATCGTTGACCCGCGCCCCCGTCTGAGTGCCTGCTTTTTGCATATCGATGTGTGGTTTGAGGCTCCCTGTTTTTTTGTTGCCTCCCAGACACTCCCAATCTAGGGCTTATGTAAAATAGCGGCATGACGATATTGGTTTTCACAGACACGTTCACGCGGACTATGGACGCAAAACTCAACCAAGAACACCACAAAGAGCACAACAGACTTGACGATTATTACAGGTTGAGTATCCATATCCATAAAGCAAAGTTAATGGAAAACGCAACACTAATTCAGCGAAACGCAACACACAACAGTCTTTACGAATATCATTAGTTGAGTTAGTGACACAAAACTACAAACACTAATCTAACAAAGAACAACATAGAGAACACAACAGCCTTTACAAATAGTAGAAACTGAGTTAGTGGAGAACGCAACACAAGAAACGCTAATTGAACGAAGACCAAAATAGACAGCACAACAGCCTTTACGAATTATATCATCAATTGAGTTAGTGGAGTACG
>NC_066510.1:27103206-27138206 GCF_024679095.1 Eriocheir sinensis | reverse complement strand
AAATCCTCACTTGGAGCTATTGGAAGCGTCTATTGTCTTTGGGTCATTTTCTATTCTCCGATCATGTAGTCATCGATCTCTTTTTGAATAGCTTCCCATTGTCCACGAGTTCCGACCAGCTGCTCACCCTAAATTAATAACACGTCTCTTTATTGTCTGTTGTCCCCTTTACGTTACCTCTCAATATATTTTCCCCCATTTCCTCCCCTCCCTTTTCCCCCTATTCCCGCTCCTTCATCCTAATTCCCTGTGTTTGGCTTGCTTATTTAACTCCTCTCTGGTTATTCTATTCACTAACCGTTCGAGCGTCCTATCTCTTCCCACAGTTCACCTTTTCTTCCTCAGTTTCCAGCACGTTCCTCCTCTTTTCCTATATTAACAAGTTTCCCCAGTTCATTACCTTTCCCTTCCACCGAGGTCCCTTCACAGTATTCTTCTCCCTTCTGCACATAGTTATCCTTCTCCTGCACTCGTGTTAACCCTTCTCCTCTTCTGTTTCAATTCATACCCCCCCCCAGCTTAACCCTGTCCGCTATGTTTTGACAATCGACTCTGAATCCAGCAAAAAGACCGACCGTTCACGAAGCCCTCCGTCGGCACTTTACGGCTTCATTCATCCACGTCGTTTACAAAACTGTTCAGATTTTCATTAGTAGTTTTCCTTTCACTCTCCTACTAATGATTGCTCTCCGGATCAACCTCGTTAAAAAGGAATACTGGTGAATGTTTAATTTTTCTTTTGGGCATATTTCAGTTTTCTTTCTCTTCATTTATCTTTTTTTCAATCCATCTATCTATCTAGCTGTCTATCGTTGTACCTATCTAACTAACTAAATAAATAACTTACTAGCTATCTAAATATCCATCTATTTATCTATCTATTTACATATTTATCTATCTGTATATCCATCTATCTGTTTAAGCAGAAGCAAATCAATCCCAAAATTCTCCCCCTCAACCAAAACAGAATAAAAAATATATTACCAGAAAAATGAAAGACCTCTGCTTGTGTCGTCGGCCCGTGAATTACTGTTCCCTCCTAGATAAAGCCGAAGGGACGCCGGGCACACACACTTTTTTGAACAATGCCTTCCAATTACATATTCTTCTCTCTTTCGCGCTCTCTCTCTCTCCATTGTGCATACCAACCGGGTTAGTTCACTCACCTTGCTTGTTTTTTTCTCCTCTTGTGTTGCCTCTCGGTGTCATTTTTCAGGCGAGCCCATGCAACCCTCGAAAACAATAGAGAACCGAAAAAATAAAAAAATAAAACAAGTAAAAACACACCCACACACACACACGCACACACACACCATTGTCTATGAAATTCTACTACCTTTGGTTACAACACTGAAAATCAATTATCGCGAACAATTTTCCTTTTTAATGGGATTACAGGGACGCAGAGCAGGTAACACGGGTGCGAGGGAGACTGAGGTGACACTCGGAGGGGAGGCTGCGTTAGTGACTGGCAGGTGACGGCGAGGAATGTGGAGGAAGGGTGGAAAAGGGATGGTAAGGGAAGGGAAGGGAAGCGTAGAGATGGTAAGGGAAGATAAGGGAAGGGAAGGGAAGGGAAGCGTAGAGATGGTAAGGGAAGATAAGGGAAGGGAAGGGAAGGGAAGCGTAGAGATGGTAAGGGAAGATAAGGAAGGAAGGAAGGAAGGAAGGCATGGGATGGGAAGGGAAGGAGGGAAGGAAGGAAGGAAGGAAGGAAGGAAGGGAAGGCATGGGATGGGAAGGGAAGGGAGGGGAAGGGAAGGGAAGGGAAGAGGAAGGAGAGGTAGGGATGGGAAGGAGAGAAAAGGGAAGGGACTGGAAGGGAAGGGAAGGGAAAGGAAGGAAGGGGAAGGGAAGAAAAGTGAAGTGAAGGATAGGGAAGGGAAGGGAAGGGAAGGGAAGAAAAGGAAGAGAAGGGTAGGGAAGGGAAGGGAAGAAAAGGAAGAGAAGGGTAGGGAAGAAAAGGAAGGGAAGGGAAGGGAAGGGAAGAGAAGAAAAGGAAGAGAAGGGTAGGGAAGGGAAAGGAAGGGAAGGGAAGGAAAGAGAAGAGAAGAGAAGGGAAGGAAAAACAGATAGCAACAACAAAAACAGCAAAAAAACAAAGGGAAGGGAAGAAATAAGAGAAAGAAAGGGATGGGATGGGACGAGAAAGGAAGGGGCAGGGAAGGAAGTAATAAAGGAGAAGGGAAGGATAACTGAAAACAAAATAAATAAGGGTGTGAGAACGGATGGGAGAAGAGGAAACGGTGAGGAGAAAGAAAGGGAATTAAAAAGAGGGGAGGAAGGTGATAAAAAGAAGAAACCAGAGAAATACAAACGAGAGAATATGGAAATGGGAGAGAAGGGGAGGGAAAGACGATGAAAAAGGGGAGAAGATAACAGGAGGGAAATGGAGTAGAGAGAAAAATAGAACAGGGGAGAAAAGATTTAGAAAAATAGATGACAGAGGACGTGATAAAGGGGAGGAAGATGAGGGAAGGGCACGAAAAGGGGAAAAAACACATGAGGAGGGAAGGGAAGAGAGGAAAACATGGAAGGAGAGGACAACAGAGGGAATGTAAACGAGGAGAAAAACACGAAAAGGGACGGGAAGGGAAAAGATGGGAAGGGAAGGGAAGTAGAGGGAAGAGAAAACATGGAAGGAGAGGACAACAGAGGGAATGTAAACGAGGAGAAAAACACGAAAAGGGACGGGAAGGGAAAAGATGGGAAGAGAAGGGAAGGGAAAATGGAAGGAGAGGACAACAGAGGGAATGTAAACGAGGAGAAAAACACGAAAAGGGACGGGAAGGGAAAAGATGGGAAGGGACGGGAAGGGAAAAGATGGGAAGGGAAGGGAAGTAGAGGGAAGAGAAAACAAGTAAGGAAAAGGAAGGAGTAAACGGTAGGAAAATAAATGCAAATTGAGGACAACTGAGGGAAGGAAGGAAGGAAGGGAAGTGGAGAAAAGGAAAATGGAAGGAGGAGGAGGAAGAAGAAGAGGAAGAGGAAGAGGGGGAAGGCTAGGGGGAAAACAGGGAATAGAGAAAGAGGGAAGAGGGAGAAGGGAAAATAAATGAGAAGCAAGGATAGCAGAGGGGACACAGGGAAGGGGAAAAGGGCAAGGGGACTTGATTCCTCAAATACCTGTCTGTCCTATCAATTCCCGAGTGGCCGAAACTGTGCGTGGTGAGACCCCATGACATTCAGGCAGCTCAAAGTCCCTCTGCCTTGTCACTACATTATAAGTGGTGACCTTCGGGGCTGCGAGAGAGTGAGGAGGAAGTGGAGGAGAAGGATGTAGATGGAAGATGAAAGAGGAGAGAGAGGGAGAGAAGAAGAGGAGAGGAAGGAGGGGATAGAGAGAGAGAGAGAGAGAGAGAGAGAGAGAGAGAGAGAGAGAGAGAGAGAGAGAGAGAGAGAGAGAGAGAGAGAGAGAGAGAGAGAGAGAGAGAGAGAGAGAGAGAGAGAGAGAGAGAGCATGAACACAGGCGTGGGAAATGGAGGGTTTGAAGATAAATGCAACGGCACTTGACGCTCGCAGAGTACACCGGCGCCATCCTCTGGGACGACAAATGGATGAGTCTCACATTGGAAAGTCTGGGAACAGGAGATAGAGCGGCGGGCGGGGGCGGAGGAGGAGGGGGGCGTGTTCTGGTGTAGTGGGGAGAGCTAATCCCGCCTGTCACTCTGCCTCCGGAGCAAACATTTCTGGGGGAGCGATGGAGGCGCTGATGAAACTTGAAGAGAACAACCCTCGACGAAACGACTGTGGTTAGTTAGTCCCTTCGAGCTGCAGGACATGTATTGCTTTGGACGTTGCCGGGTCTTTTACGCTTTCCTTTATCTGTCTTTTTGATTTATCTTGATTTCTGGTTCAAGGGAGAGATAACAACACTAAACGAAACTTGATTGTGGTTAGCCCTCTCGAACTTAAGGTCACGTATTGTTTTGGACTTTGCCGTGTCTTCTTCGTCTTCCTTTATCTGTCTTCTTCATAATCTATCTCTTTTTCTGGTTCAAGGGAGAGATAACAACACTAAACGAAACTTGATTGTGGTTAGCCCTCTCGAACTTAAGGTCACGTATTGTTTTGAACTATGCTATGCCGTGTCTTCTTCGTCTTCCTTTATCTGTCTTCTTCATAATCTATCTCTTTTTCTGGTTCAAGGGAGAGATAATAACACTAAACGAAACTTGATTGTGGTTAGGCCTCTCGAATTTAAGGTCACGTATTGTTTTGAACTATACCGTGTCTTCTTCGTCTTCCTTTATCTGTCTTCGTCATAATCTCTCTTGTTTCTGGTTCAAGGGAGAGATAATAACACTAAACGAAACTTGATTGTGGTTAGCCCTCTCGAATTTAAGGTCACGTATTGTTTTGAACTATGCTATGCCGTGTCTTCTTCGTCTTCCTTTATCTGTCTTCGTCATAATCTCTCTTTTTCTGGTTCAAGGGAGAGACAATAACACTAAACGAAACTTGATTGTGGTTAGCCCTCTCGATCTAAGGTCACGTATTGTTTTGAACTATACCGTGTCTTCTTCGTCTTCCTTTATCTGTCTTCTTCATAATCTATCTCTTTTTCTGGTTCAGCCTCCCTCATATGAAACAGAGATAATAACACTAGACGAAGCTTGATTGTGGTTAGCCCTCTTGCACTTTAGGCCACGTAATGCTCTAAGCTAATAAGGTATTTTTCCTCCTCCTTTATTTTTTCTTCTTAATCAAACATTTCTTTTGGTTCAGCCTCGACGAGACTTGGTTGTGGTTAGTTAGTTTTCTCGCACTGAAGGTCACGAATTGCTTTGAACTATACCATTTTTTTTTTTTTTTACAGCAGTGGAGTCAGTTCAAGGGCATAAGAAAAGGTAACAAATGTGAAAAAAAGCCCACTACTCACTGCTCCATGTCTCTCCTTTTTTTCTCTTTCTTCTTAATTCACCTTTCCCTCAAATCCACCCTTCCTCATCTTCGTGCCCTTCCTTTACCCTTCACCCGCCGTCTTCCCACGTGTGAGCAGGCAAGCGAACGAAGGAAAGAAACACTGAGCTCGTCTTTTACGGCCTGTTCGTCTGCGTTCATTCCCACCATCCGATTTCAGAAGCGGATCCTGTTGAGGGGAAATTCTCTTATGTGGGGAGATAAACTTTTACGAGCGGGCTGAACCATGTAATACTTTGTATCCGAAACCCAACAACACCGCCTGAGCGTGTGGCGCTGTGTGTTGTGAGAATCAGGATTATATTGGCCACAGGTGCTCCGATTATGAATCTTCCACTTCCCTCCACTCCTTAACTCCCACACTCTCCGAAATACACATTACATGATTAACTAATGCCATCAAGACCATCACATCCTCCTCTTACTTGCCCTCTCCCAGCTGTCCTCTCATTTACCACGCATACTGCTCATCCCTGAGCTATTTGTCAAAAGCTCTCCATTTACGTCTCCTCGTCTTCCTTTCCCTTAGTCTCCCTTCCCCTCTCCCCTTTATGAAGCAAGATTATGTCAAACATCCACACATCCGTGGATCCCATCTTCTAACCCTCCAATTCTCTCTTCCTTCCTTCCTTCCTGCCTTCCGTCCTTCATACTCCCTTCCTTCCCCCCTCCCTTCCCTTCTCCCTCTCACCTTCCCCTATCTTCTGTCGACATTGGCCCAATAACCTTTAGCAGAGACATTAATTATAGATTTCAATAACAAATAGGTAATTGTGTTAATATTTTATTATTCAGTCTTTTGTGTATTGCCTATACGACAGCTAGATAGATAGACATAGTCAAAGATAGATAGATATCTAGATACATACATAGATAGACAGATAGACAAATAAATAGTGTATGTGTATTGATTAAAATCTTGAAAAGACTGATAAAAATTTAGTACGACAAGTGCCAATACAAACAGACACACACGCGCACACTCACACGCACACGCACACGCACACGCGCACACGCACACGCACACGCACACGCGCACACACACACACACATGTAAACATGTAAATATTAATCCTAAATATCTATCCGTTTCCACTTCTTCTCCCTCTATCTGTATAAATCCTTTTGTGACTAGGCAACCTCATGAACGAAAGATGACGCACATAGCTTGTGCGGCTGCCGAGAGCAGTCATCATTTCGTCTAGATAGAGTTCACATCACCGCTCCGTGTAAGACACAAAACCAGTAAAAAGACAAGTTAAGCAAGGACTTTAAATCCAAACCTGCTAAACTTATATTGGTGGCAGCGGTTACAAAGCGGTTACAAAGCGATTACAGAGCGATTACAAAGCGATTACAAAGGATTTATCATCAAATAATACTGGCCTACACAAAGTGCCTCAATTACGTGGTGACTCCATACCAGTGAACCAGTGTGAACTCCAGCACAATCGCAAACTCCAGCACACCCTCTCTACAATTACGGGATTACTACAGTCCCTATGAGACGACTACAAGCCCCATCGCTCGTACTTGCACCTACAAAAGAGGTCATCACCTACGTTGTATCACCAAACCAACAATCTTTGCCACCACTCAGCAAACGTCCGTGACCAGTCTACCCAAAAATCCCACCTCAATTAACGGGATTAACCCCTGCCGAGCTCCCCCAACCCTGTATCTTCACAGTCACAAGAGGAGGAAGAGGACGCCATATTAGTAGTGAAGAGGTAGTAGCCGCGGCCAGGCAGCTCAAATCAACGCGTAAGCAGTCTGCGTCAGCGTGCCGTCAATCAAAGCATCGGCAACACCCACCCCCGGCTAGTGGAACACGCCGCACAATTTTGGTTTGTCACCTGCACTATCACTCAAGTAAGACGAAACGTTGTTCCATAATTTAGTACATGTACTGTCGAAACCCCCCCACTTCAAATAACATTCTCACCCTCGTCTCCCACTCTCCACTAATTTCCCCAAATATAATCGCCATTTCATTTGTTCTTAATCCCTTACACGGATTACATTTAAATTCCTATCCCTACTCTCTTGTAATCCATACCGTTCGCCTTCAGCGCTCCTCCCCTCCCCGTTCACCAGCCCTACCCCTCTTTCGCCGGCGGCAGCCACGCCTTGCTGATCCCAGTGATATGTGTCGCCATCCGCACATCTGCTGATCCCAGTCATTTATGCCCTTGTACCGCCCCACTCTTTCCTCAAGCGACCTCACGACTGCTTCACACCCAAGCTTGTGCCGGAGAGCAGAGAGAAGTGAGTTAACCCACATCTCCTGCGTCCCAGTCTCCCCCCTCACCATACATCAGCCATACCATCATGCTCTGGTCTCCTTACAAATGCATCGGACACAGCTAAGTGACTCCCCCGTCTAACTCCCCATGTCCCAGGATCGAAAATTGGAAGAGGCTCTATCCTCTGCCTTCAGCGGTTTAACAATTGATACTCCCCATCACACAGTCCTCCGTTCAGGAGCTGCTTATCCAAAACCTATTCCCCCAGCAACCCCATTACCTCCTGCTGAGCAGCTCCCCTCAGACTCCCCCCCAGAAATTTCCCGGACTACTTCTTCCCAGACAGAACAGCACCAAAGTGACCCAACCATGAGTGAAAAACCTCAAAACGTCATTTTAAGGGGCGAGGATAAAAATCCAAAATATACGGGCTCAGGGGAGACCGGCCCCGACCTCCTAACTCACCTGCAGAGGGTAGAGGATGCTTTTACCAAATTCCAATATACAAATGAAAAGGAGAAATTGGCCCACCTTTACGACAGCATCCACACGGGCCCTTGTCGGGCTCAATCCATTATAAAAAGTGACGCATTCAAGAAAGCCAAAACATATGAGGAAGCGAAAGCAAATCTCATCAGCCATTTCGGCTCCACATGCAAACAGGGTGCCCTGTCAGTCTTGTTCCGCCTAGCGACTACCTACCGTCCCAAAATAAAGGCTAACATTACAGTAGATGACTGTTTAGGCGTCGCGGGTGGAGCCTTCACAGAGTTTGAAACCCAATTCCGTCACTCCCCGTGGACTACCGATGAGAAAATGAACCTTGAGGATGTGTGCCGCCTTTTCTCATACTTTGTCTTTCTCCTCAATTGCACGGAGACACTCTTCAAAGAGTTACAAAAGGAAGAACCCCTACCAAAAGGTAGAACCCTTTTCAACCACATCAGTCCCCTGTCGGGACGAGAGCCACCAACAGAACCCCCATCCTCAGCGGTGAGGGGTGTCAGAATTCAGAGGGGGCGTCCCCAAAGTCGCTCCCCGACCGGAGCTCAGACCCCTAGGAACCGCTCTGCCACACCCCGCGGCCGCCGCCCTTACACTAGAGGCAGGAGTCGCGGGCGTGGCTATAACACTCAATATTGTTACAACTGCAGAATCACAGGACACCATACACGTAATTGCTGGTACGGCAGCAACACCCAACAGTCAAATCAATATTGTTCCTACCATAAGACATCAGGCCATAACACCAAGGATTGCCGCGCGAGGCCCCGGGGAGGTACCTCGTCGGGGGAAGCCTCGCGCGCCACGTCTCCACAATAACATAGGCTCAGGTACAAAATCACACCAGGTGCGTGGTATTCATACAACACCCTAACCCGCACACCTTTAAACAAACCAAGTACATCCACAGCTCATTTTGACATTGAAACCCAACCTACGGATGTTGAAACCACTACCATGAAACACCACCGCATTGCTCTTTATCCCCAATCCTCCCTTGCCATGACTGTCCCTGCTAAGTGTAATGGTCGCCAAATTAGTGTTTTCATGGACACAGGGGCATGTCCCAATATCATAAACATCGGTACATTGCGTGCCTTACATGACGCAAAGACAACCTTGGTATTGGAACCTCCCTGCCTAAAATTAAGTGGACTAGATGACACATCATTTAAAGTAGTTGGACACACCCCCTTGTCTATCCAGTTGGCTAACTCCCTGTCCCCGATTACAGCCACCTTTCATGTGTGTCATGGTTTGAATATCCCAGGTGATATTCTTTGGGTCTTCAATCTATGCGGGAACACTGCTTGTCCCTAGCTCCAGCAGAAGATTGTGTTTACCAACATGAAACACCCATTAGGACACTCACGGCCCCAAAGCCATTGTTGTGCACTTCTCCCTCCGCCGATGGAGAATATACTCATCTTTCTAGCGTGGCCCAGCGGTCACTGGTTGATACTTCATCTCCAGTCGTGCATGTTATTAAGGAACAAAGTGCATCATCCTCCAATACATTACCTCCTCTCCCTCTTCTTCCTCTTCGCAAGAGCATTTGAGGGTCCACGGCGTTCTGGCGACTGACGTCACGTTAGACGGACGTGGATCAGCTATGCTTCAAATGCGTCTTGCTGGTATAAGTGATGAATGTGAGGCTATCTGTATGAGTGAGAGCTTGAAGATGAATGCCATGACTATGGAGGATGCACTTTGCAAAGTAGATAAAAATGGTCAAACCTTCCTAATAATGCACAACTCATCCCCGTACGTACGCAAGTTCCGTCAAGGGACATGCGTCGTTGACTTTGAAGTTCTACCTGAACGCATAGGTAGCGTACAGGAATCAGAGATCATCTCCCCCTCTGAAATCTTGCGGAGTGATCATCATAAACAAAAAGTAAATGATTACCTAGCTACTCATCTCGAAGATCTAGCTTTTCCAGAAGCAAGGGAGAAATTGCACAACCTACTAGAGACATACCACTCCATTGTCAGTCTGCCGGATGATCCTATTGGATCCACAAATGTTTTAACACATACAATACCGGTTGATCCCAATACCAACCCCATCTATGTGCCTGCATACAGAACACCACACTCTCAAAGACCTATCCTCGATACTGCAGTCAAAGACATGTTAGCATCAGGTATTATAGAACACACTACTTCTCCCTGGAACTTTCCCATTTTCCTTGTGAAGAAGAAAAACGGCCAATTTCGGCCAGTTGTTGACTACAGGAAACTAAATGCTGTTTCGCACCCTCAAAGATACCCCTTACCTCACTTGCAGGATATTTTAAGCAGCATGGGCACCAACAACAAGGTTTTCACGACCTTAGATTTAGCAAGTGGCTATTGGCAGGTTGACCTCGATGAGCATAGTAAACCGCTCACAGCCTTCTCTACCCCTTCGGGTCACTGGCAGTTTCGTAAACTCCCCTTTGGAGTTAGTGGTGCGCCACTAACGTTCCAAAGGCTAGTCAACAAAGTTTTGCATGGCCTCCTTGGCAAACAGGTTTTCGCCTTTATAGATGACATCATCATAGTGTCACAGGATGTCGACTCACATTACCTTACTACAAGAAGTATTTGATCGCCTTTACCAGGCAGGTCTAACTCTGCGTTTCCCAAAATGTCATTTTTTGCGTCCAAGCATCACATACTTAGGCCATGTCCTAGATCAGAATGGTGTACATACGACTCCTGATAAAGTCAAGGCTATTTTTAACTATCCTGTGCCCACAGACGTGAAATCTGTCCGCTCCTTCCTAGGACTGTCCGGGTACTATCGATCCTTTATCAAGGACTATTCACGCATTGCAAGACCCCTCACTCAACTTTTGCGCAAAGACTCCACATTTACATGGGGGGCGGAACATCAGGAAGCTTTTGATTCCCTTAGAACAACACTAACATCCCCGCCTGTCCTGGCCTACCCAGACCACACAAAAGACTTTTTCCTGTACACAGATGCTTGTGGCAAGGGCCTAGGAGCCGCTCTCATGCAATATGATGTTAGAAATAAATTACAACCTCTAGCATATGCAAGTCGCACGCTCAACACAGCAGAATCAAACTACAGTACTACCCACCTTGAGGCCCTTGCGGTCGTGTGGGCATTACGTCATTTTCGTGACATCATTTATGGCTACAATATCCATGTCAGAACCGACCACGCAGCCGTGGTGGAATTATTCAATACTAAAACCCTCACGGGGAAATTGGCCCGATGGAGCCTCATTGTCCAAGACTTTAATCCTTCATTTGCTCATGTCCCTGGAGCAGTAAATCAGGTAGCGGACGCCCTATCCAGAAATATCGGCGCGATAATGGACATGGATGTAGATCATTTTGATGACCCAAGTCGAACTCATGACCCAACTCTGAATGATTCCATACGCGCAGCGCAACAAACAGATACCTTCTGTCAACCCATCCTATACTATCTGCAGAGTGGCGACCCCAATTCCTTGCCAACACTACCTGTACCCTTCCCTGACTTTGATCTCAACGACGGCATCCTCGTCAGGAATACATACATCACAACTAAATACGGTCCGCATAGGGAAGTTACACAAATCGTCGTACCAGAAAGCCTAGTCTCTATGATCTTGCATAACATACATTCTTCCCCTCATGCAGGCCATCCTGGAAAAAGTAGAGCTTTGATGCAAGCCCGTTTGTTATATTATTGGCCACGTATGCGGCTCGATATCATTGATTACATCAACAACTGCCACACTTGTGCAGAAAATTATGGATCCATTACTCAGCAAGTCCCCATCAAAAGCTATCCCATACCTTTAGAGCCATGGGATACCATTGCTATTGGCCTATTGAAATTACCCCAAACTACTGAAGGCCACAAATACCTATTGGTTGCTATTGATCGTTTCAGTCGCTTCTCGGTTCTAGTTCCCATAGTGGACAAGCAAGCAACTACTGTGGCTAAAGCTCTCATTGATGAAGTCTTTTGTAAATATAACACCCCTAAAGTCCTCATCTCAGATAATGGCACAGAATTTAACAATAAAATCTTGGAGGCAATCTGCAAGGAATACCAAGTTGATAAGGTAAATACCATGGCTTATCATCCAGCTTCCAATGGCATGGTCGAGCGAAAAAATCGAAAAATCATTCAGACACTTCGCTCTCTGGTCGGTGATGTCTCAGTAACTTGGCACGAATGGATGCCTCAGGTAATGGCTTCTCTTAACTCATCTCTCCATAAATCAATAGGTGACACACCTCATTTTGTCATTTTTGGCCAGGACCATCGATTGCCGTACTCATTTCTCCTCAAAGAGGACACGCCCATCTATAATTTTGATGACTACGTTCGAGTCAGAGGGACAGACTTCCAGAAGATCTATAAACGGGTTACCTCCAACATCGAGGATAGCAAGGCTGCCATGAATGCGTCACAATGGAAATCAGCAACCGACAAATTATTGGTCACAGGGGACATTGTCTATTTAAAAATTCAGGAACCCAAAAACAAACTAGCACCTCGCTTTGAGGGACCGTACCGAGTACTGTCCTACGACAAAGGGAATAAGGTCAAGATCCGCCACCTGACTACCTTGGAAACGAAGCTTGCACACCTAGACCACCTAAAACGCACTAACCGACCTTCTTCCTCAACCTGTGAGGAGTCGACCCCTGCGCCTGACGACCCTCTAACGACACCGACAAATACTCCAGGCCCAGCTGAGGTGGACACTACCAACGACTACAGGAAGAAACTAAGATCATACACATCTGCACACTGATGCATTTGTACGGAGAACCATCTTCATCCCTTAGTGTCCCTTCTCTTCTCCCACAATTTTTTTTACCTTATCCATCCACTAACCACTTTCTATTATCTCACCCAGTTGCGATGCTACTCCCTTGCCTATGTGTCTTGGGAGGTGTTCTCCTGGTCCTCCCCACAAATGCCACGAAGCAGCCCTCCTATGAACAACACCTACGTGTGGGGGCAATCGTGGAGCCAGACGGCCCCGTGATGGTGGTGGAGGACGTGGTCGATGTCCGCATTACCCTATGCGATTTTCGTGAGCTGGAGCGACTCCATATACCCCAGTTCCGGCGCCAGATCCAGCAAGCGGAAGCGGTTCTCCAGCAGACCTCGGACACAGTTCATAAACTAAACCATCCACTCACGCTGACATATTTCTCTACTCTCATGCTATCTTTCCTAAATATCCAACAATCCTTTGATAGTCTGCTAGAATGGACCTCTTTTTCAACTTACCTTAAAACACCAGTAGCCCACGCCAGGTCCAAGCGTGGTCTCATCGACGTTGGTGGGAGATTGTTAAAAGGCCTCATTGGTACAGCTACGGAAGCCGATGTTGCTGAGGTTCACGATCAGTTAGACAAATGGGGTACTATTTTGAATAACCAGGCCATTGTTCTCAGTTCCCAAAACAAAGCTATTGAGACGGTTGTTAAGACTCAAAAAGTTATCATAGACCGCCTCAACAACTTCACATCCCTCATAACCCAGCTTCAGCAGGACCAACACCAGTACTTATTGGCTCACCATTTGGCTTTAATGGCAGCAAACCTCAGAGCTGTCTACCTTGCAATCACAAATTTTAAATTAGCACTGCAGGACACATTTACACTCCTCAGAGACGTGTTAGATGGTGTTGTAACCCCTTCCCTTCTCACCCCTCAGGAACTTATGCATGTCATTGATTGGGCCAGAACAGAAAAAGGCTTAACTCCTGTTTTCAGTGAGACCCAGGTTCAATATTATTATCCCTACATGGAGGCAACATTGACTACAGATGGTATCTTGGTGCATATCCCCTTTAGGTCGCCAGATATGTTCACTATCTATCACATTCATCCATTCCCTACAGTTGTCAATTCTTCCATCTACCAACTATCTACATCTCATGCCACTCTCTTGGTTTCATCAGATTTCATGCACATTGCTTTTCCAGCTGACTTTCATGATTGCCATATCACCCGATTCCAGATGTACCTTTGCCCTGCTTATCAGTACGTCTTTTTGCCTACCAGTAATTATCCTTGTGAGCTGGGTCTAGTTAGAAACTCCCCAATTGAATCTCTGTGTCTTTTCACCCCAGTCGAGGATACCACCATCTTCCACCTTAGAGTGAAACCCTGGCGTTACTTCTATTTCCATCATTCAATTGCTCTTACAGTCACTTGCCCTGGATCCCGACCTAGCAACACCGCTGTCCACGGCTCCTTTGTCATCTTGGAGGCCTGCAGTCTCACATCCCACAACCTGACAACTAAACAATCTAACCATCTATTGCTCAACCAAACCTTTCATACCTACAACCTCAAACCCTTCAACTTGCCGACACCAACAACTCCCCTACAACTCAAACCCTTACACTCTTTAGGAGACACCTTACCCAAACTCACTGCACCGAACATCACCCTACAACCCATTTCCTCTCTCACCATCTGGCCAGAACTTCGCCCCGACACTGTATACCCCATCCTCGCGTCACTGACTACGGTACTGACGCTCACTGTGATCCTAGCTACCCTCCTCATCTGTGTTTTCCACCGCCGCTACGCCTTCCTGCGTCGAGCCGTCCTCCAGCGCCCCTTACAGCCCGCAACGGCATAGGCCATATTCCCGTTGTCCAATAATATTTTTTTTTTTTCATTGAGCATAATTGTATTCATATGCCATTTATCTATACCCAGAGGACAGGATAATTTCTTACAATAACTAACTAACATGCAAGTCCTCTGTGATATGTATCTGTTTACCATTTGTATATACGCCTATATCTCCATATACAACCAATTTTTTATGTTTCCATATTTTAACTTAACCATATATGTATACCCATACCATTTAATCCATGATCATGATCATATTTTCTACTATATATTATTTCTCATATTATATTTAGTTAATAACTCATTCTCCCGGGAGTTTAGATATTAGAAAACAAATATTTTTTTTTTTGTGCACTTATCTTTATTAATTTAGACACCATTACTCTTGGTAATGTAACCATGTGCCAATTGTTTAACCTGCATTTAACTGCTATTTGCCCCTCATGGGCTTATAATCCTGTATCCCATTCATTATTTTTTTTCCCATTCCCTTATACTGTGTACTTCCTTTCTCGTCTTCATACTTTCTATACCTCATTTGGCCCGGCCATCCTTGTACATAGAGTTTTACTCTCATCGTGGCGTGGGCGCCACGCTAGCCTGACCGAGCATTGTAAACATGTAAATATTAATCCTAAATATCTATCCGTTTCCACTTCTTCTCCCTCTATCTGTATAAATCCTTTTGTGACTAGGCAACCTCATGAACGAAAGATGACGCACATAGCTTGTGCGGCTGCCGAGAGCAGTCATCATTTCGTCTAGATAGAGTTCACATCACCGCTCCGTGTAAGACACAAAACCAGTAAAAAGACAAGTTAAGCAAGGACTTTAAATCCAAACCTGCTAAACTTATACACACACACACACACACACACACAGATTTCAACATAATTTTATATCTTAATTTAGTAAAAGATATATCCATTTTTTGAGCCAGGATTTTATAACTATTAATGTTGATTTCAGTAAGAGTGATATTAATAATTCTCTTATTCCTATTAAAATGATGGTAATAATAATAATAATAATAATAATAATTATTATTATTGTTATTATTATTATTATTATTATTGTTATTGTTATTGTTATTATCATTATTATTAGTTATTATTGTTATTATTATTATTATTATTATTATTATTATTATTATTATTATTATTATTATTATTATTATTATTATTATTATTAAGTAGCAGTAGTGGTAATAGAAGTAGTAGTAGTAGTAGTAGTAGAAGTAGTAAAAATAGTAAAAAAAAATCCAAGCCTAACATTTTCAAACTATCCTAAAAATCCCCCTACTTTTAAGCTGCTCGACACATCCTTTTTATCTTATTTTCTTTTTCCTTCCTAACCATTGCTTCCTACCAACGAGGTCACGTTTCTTCCCCCTTCTGGTACATTTTCCTTCCCCTTCTGCCCTCCTTTACACCGTCCTCCACTTTGCCGCTTCTTTCTCTACACTTCCTCCTGTTTCTTCTCTTCCGTTTCGCCCGGACAGGAGGGAGAGGAAGCGCGCCAGCCTTTTGCATCTCTGTTTATGGATTTTATTATTCACTCATCGTTATTCACATTCTTCTTTCCAGGTTTCTGCTCAACACATTCGGCATTTCTTCGTCTGCGGCATATTTCTTCTATCATTTCTACATATTTTCTTTCTACAAACCGATTTATCTTTATGCGTGTGTGAGTAGGGGTGCGTGTGTGCGTGCGTCGGTGAACTTTTTATACGGAATCTCGTACCATAACTTGGGATTGGCAAAGAGAGTGACCCAGAGCAGCTGAATAATGAAGGCCTCGGCGCTCCTCGGACTGCACATAAAAGCTTAATGGTGTTAATAAAACGAGACAGGAGCGCCGAGGTAATTACCGTACCTGTTCTTTATGGCAGTAGGTGCGGCCTTAAGACCAGACGCTTCCAGACTTAAGAACAATATCTTCACGGAACGGAGACAACACAGCGGGCTGATTATAGAGCAATTACGCCAAAGACAACATTTGAGGGAGTAATTACGTTTAAAACAGCGACCTCTTTGAGAAAACATGAGGTAATTAGTGACTCAGGGCGTTACTTCCACCAATGAACTTGTTGCCCCGAGGCGTGACAGCTTTGTGCAAACATTTGAATTTTGGCTGCACGCTAGAGAAGGTTAAAAAAAAATCCATGCCTAACATTTCTATTCTATACTAAAAAAATCACGTCACTTTTAAGCTACTCGATTCTTTTTTATCATTGTTTTTCATCATCATTTTCTATCATTTTTATCATCATTTTTATCATTTTTTTTTTAATATTGGCACAACCCCACATTTTGTCACAACCCACTTGAGCACAACACTACACACATTTTTGCACAACTAATTTTTGCACAACTCCCACATTTTGGTACAACCCTACATTTTGGTACAACCCTACATTTTGGTACAACCCTACATTTTGGTACAACCCCATATTTTGGTACAACCCTACATTTTGGTACAACCCTACATTTTGGTACAACCCTACATTTTGGTACAACCCTACATTTTGGTACAACCCCATATTTTGGTACAGCCCCACATTTTGGTACAACCCTACATTTTGGTACAGCCCTACATTTGTGCACAATCCTACGTTTTACCACAACCCATTTTGGCAGAACCCGAGATTTTGGCACAACTTGCACAACTCTACATTTCAGTATTGTAAAGAAAAAAAAATCAGCTGCCTCGTTCAGAAAAAAAAGTCTCATACTCGGGTGTCTGCACGCGATACCCGGGATAGAAACTTGAAATGGACCGTGATAACCAGTGGACGTTCAAAGGAAGGATCAATCTTTGGGATATTTTTATGAAAGTCCCATATACATGCTGGAAAAAAATATACTTCAACAATGCTGCTAACAATCTCGAATCTAAAACTTTAACACGAATATAAGGTCCCAAAAGAATATATTTGACGACTTTCTGTGACTAATTATAAACTTTCCTGAAAAAAAGACATCTACCTAAACCTGAACAAACTTTATACACTTGAAGGAAAGCTTGATAACAAAAACTTGCTTAGCTTTTTTTTTTTACGAACAGAAATGAAGCTAGTGGAGAAAAAATCTGACTTGCACGAACCTTAGACAGATTTCCTAAGTACTTAAAGCTGTAACAAACTAACAAAGCAACAAGAACAACATTGTAGTACACGAAGGAGACGCTCGGAAAACTCTCGAGACTTTACCTGTGCGAGACGATCATCCCAAAGGCGAGCACCCGAGTGTGTGTGTAAAGGTGTGCTGCCCTTCCTGAATCTGAGGTGAATGCTCGGAATGCGGTCTATGTATATTCTCTCTCTCTCTCTCTCTCTCTCTCTCTCTCTCTCTCTCTTTACGTTTCTATCTCCGTACATTTTTCTATCCCTTATTTCACTTCTTTATCACTATCTCCATCTCTCTCTTTACCAGCATCCACCTATCTCTGTCTCTCTCTTTACCAGCATCCACCTATCTCTGTCTCTCTCTTTACCAGCATCCACCTATCTCTGTCTCTCTCTTTACCAGCATCCACCTATCTCTGTCTCTCTTTTTCCCTGCCTCCGTCCACGTATCTCTCTCTTATTTACCTTTCTGATAACTACGCAGCGCTCCTCTCTTTCTCTCTCTTGCTCTCTCTGTCGATATACGTAACTATCCATCTATTTATTTACCTGCCTCCTCCTTTTACCCGGCTTCCGTACACGTATGTCTCCCTTACTTACCGTTCTTATCACTACGCAGCGTCTACTTCCCGGCGTTAAGGCAACACTTAGGAACTTCCACCATTAGAAAAGTTTCCCTGCTCGTCTAACTTCCCAACTAACCTAATGATGTAAGGGTGCGGTAGGAGGAGGAGGAGGAGGAGGAGGAGGAGGACGACTCGCCTTGGAAGTGCGTAACCTCTACCTGTCTGTTCACCTGAGACCGAGGACGAAGGTGTACCTCTGTAATGTCACCTGTTTAAATTTGAAGTCGTAAATCAGGTGAGTGAGAGTGAGTGAGAGATGTGATGAGGAATTGTTTATTGTTTTTTTTTTAGAGTGTACGTAACCTCTACCTGGCTGTACACCTGAGAATGAGGACGATGATGTACCTTTATAATCTCACCTGTGTAAATTTGAGGTCGTGATCCAGGTGAGTGAGAGTGAGTGAGAAATGTGATGAGGAATTGTTTATTGTTTTTTTATATATAGTCAATTTGATATAATTAGTTTTGGACTTGGTTTCTTTATTGACATTCAGTTTCTCTTTTTTTTATTGTTTTTGTTTTCGTTTTTGTTGATAGTTTTTTTTTCTTTTTTGCTCTGATTGTTTTTCTTTTGTTTCGTTTTCATTGATATTTAGTTTTTCTCCCTATTTCTTGGTTCCTATTTATCTTCCTTCTTTTGCTCTCTCTCCCTCTCTCGCTCTCTATGACATTTGATTATAAGGTCCTGTGCGTAAAATGTTGATCTTTCCCCGCCCGACTTTTCCTTCCCCTGCTCGGAACTTCCCTCACGTGTCGGAAAGAAGAGAAAAAAAGTTATCTTGCACTGCGCATTTCTGTCCCTCTCCTCTCCTCTCCTCTCCTCTCCTCTCTCCCTCGCACGCTTTTTTTTATATTCCATCCACATCTCTCGCTCTCTCTCAGAATTCTTCTCTCTCTCTCTCTCTCTCTGTTTTTTTTTTCGCATCCTCTCTCATCTGTGTCAGTGCATGCTTGAAAATACACACACATACACCCACTCGCCCACACACACACACACACACACACACACACACACATAGAGACACAAAGATAAGAGAGACAGAGACAGATAGGCAGACAGACAGATACACCCCACACACACAAACTTCCCCCTTCCCCTCCTCCTACCCCTCCCCCCCCACACACACGGGAGGGTGGGGGTAGGGGGTCAAAGCAATGCAAGAGAGAGCGAGACCGAAAAATTAGCAAGCAAGCCGAGGATGTCTAGCAAAGAGAAACTGCTTTGACCCGCCCCGCCGCAGCAGACAACCACACCCCGCCACACTAACAATATGTAAACACCACGCCCACCCACCGCCGCCGCCGCACAAAAGAGGCGAAGCAAACAGAGACGAAAACCCGGACACAAACACTCACAGGAGGTAAAAAGAAACAAAAACGCCTCATGGATCCTACCGCCACCTCCTCCTCCTCCGTCGCCGCCGCCGCCGCCGCCGCCGTCGCCGCCACACCACCAAATAAATGTTAGTCATAAAACCGCAGGCAAGCAAGAAACACGTGCAATTTATTCACTTATTATTATCACCATCACTTCCTCCTTTTTCCACCCCCGATGCTCAAGAAAACAAGCTTAGTGGCCGGCGAGAGAGAGAGAGAGAGAGAGAGAGAGAGAGAGAGAGAGAGAGAGAGAGAGAGAGAGAGAGAGAGAGAGAGAGAGAGAGAGAGAGAGAGAGAGAGAGAGAGAAAAGCGGTTCAAAACAAGGAGAAATCGGGTCTTAGTACGGTAAAAGCAATAACACACACACACACACACACACAAACACACACAAACACACACACACACACACACACACACACACACACACACACACACGAGGAACACGGTCTTAGAAAACGCGAGCCCTAAAAAACAAAAAAAAGACTTAAAATTGAAAAAGAAACACACAGAAGAGGATATAGCGCGCAGAAAGGCGTAAGGAAATAGTAAAATAAATAAACAATGAAAACAACTTAATGGATTACGTGCATAAGAGCGAAACACACCACCACGTAACCCGGAAAAAGGGAAAGGAAGCAGACCATTGCGCTGAACTGAGGAAAAAAAAACTAAAATTCCTGAGAAGTGGCGGAAAGGAATGGCGAGGAGGCAAGTGGCCGGCGAGACACAAACAACGCAGGCTATGAAACTGAGAAGGAAAAAAAAAAGAGAAAAATGTGAAAGCAAGCAAAAGCGAACAAGATCACAGAAATAAAAGACAGATAAATAGACGGATAAAAAGATGAAAAACAAAACAAAGAAAGAATAAAAGACACAAACAAACACAGACTATGAGACTGAGAAGAAAAATAAAGGAAGAGGAAAATATGAAAGCAGCCAAAGACGAGCAAGATTACAGAAATAAGAGACATAAATAGACGGATAAAAAGATGGAAAAAAACAAATAAAGAATAAAAGGCAAATAACACAGACTATGAGACTGAGAGAAAAAAAAAAGAGAAAAATATGAAAGCAAGCAGAGGCGAGCAAGATTACAGAAATGTGAGAAAGATAAATATAGACGGATAAAAAGATGGAAAAAAAACAAAGAAAGAATAAAAGACACAAATAACAAAAAATATGAGACTGAGAAGAAGAAAAAAAACAAGATCAATATAAAAGCACCCAAAGGCGAGCAAGATTACATAACGAAGAGACAGATAAATATAGACGGATAAAAAGATGAAAAAAAACAAAGAAGGAAAGAAATAAGGATGAGGAGGAGGAGGAGGAGGAGGAGACAGGTCAGATTTTTTTTATACTGTTACCAAAAAAAGAAACAGACAAACTAGAGAAAGGAAAAAGGCGCAGAAAAACAAAAGTCGAGTGACATACGAGGAAAAAAATCTGTAATCGTAAAAAAATGTGATATCAGTGAGTCGAAATTACAGAAAAAGTGGTAATCAAAAAAGGATCGGAACGAGAAAAAAAAAGTATAGAGAAGGGGAACATTCATTAATAAGTGATAAAGGAGAGACAAATAATAATACAGAAAAAAATAGATGAATCGAGGAACAAATACAGAAAAATTAAAGCGAATGAGAAAGAGATTATAAAAGCATGAACAAGGAAAATACACAAAAATGAGAAGGAAAAAACACATGCAAGTGGAAGGGAAGGGAAGGAGGGAAAAAGAGAGGGAAGAAAGGAAGGGACGAATTAACGAAGGAAGACAGGAGAGGATAAAAGGAAGGAATGATAAATGAAAGGAAGAACGAATGAGGGAAGAGGTAGGAAGGAAGGGAGAAAGGAAGGAAGGAAGAAAGGAAGGAAGGAAGGAAGGAAGGGAGAAAGGAAGGAAGAATCAAAGAAAGAAAGGAAGGAAGGAATGAAGGGGTAGGAAAAGGTACGAAGAGGAAGGAAGGAAGGAAGGAAGAAGGGAAGGAAGGAAGGCAGGCAGGAAGGAAGGAAGGAAGAATAAAAGAAAGGCAGGAAGGAAGGACGGGAGGAAGCATGGAAGGAAGGGAGGAAAGTAGGAAGAGGGAGACAGAAAGGAAGGAAGGAAGGAAGGAAGGAAGGAAGGAAGGAAGGAAGGAAGGAAGGAGGGTCTTCCGTGGGTCTCTTGTGCATGTAAGTGTCTTCAGCGCCAGTGGTCGTTTGTCTTCCCACCTCCTCCTCCTCCTCCTCGTCTTCCACCTCTCCTCTTCGTCTTCCACCTCATCCTTTGCCAACTTTTCTTCTTTCACCTCCATTTCCTTCTAATCTTCCTTTTTCTCCCTCTTCCTCCTCCTCCTTCTTCTTCTTCACACCTCCTCCTCCTCCTCCTCCTCCTCCTCCTCCTCCTCCTCCTCCTCCTCCTCCTCCTTCTATTCCTCTTTGTCTTTCTTCTCATTATTTGCTAACTCCTGCTCCTGCTTCTCGTCTTCTTCTTGCTAATCTTTCTTACTTCTTCATTTTCTCCTCCATCAAGTTTCTCTATCCTGCGTGTTCTTTTTTTTATTTTGAGAGAGAGAGAGAGAGAGAGAGAGAGAGAGAGAGAGAGAGAGAGTTGATAAAGATAAATACGTGGGAACAATGCGGACAACAGTAAAAGCGAGAGAGAGGATAGGAGGGGAAAAAGGGAAGAGCAGAACAAAGAGAAGGTGAAGAGAGACAAAAACTAATTGCATGTGCTAAAAAGATGAGAAGAAGAAGAAGAAGGAGGAGGAGGAGGAGGAGGAGGAGGAGAAAGAAGATAAGCAGCAGGAGGTGAAGGAGGAGGAGGAGGAAGAGGGAGAGGAGGGCGAAAAGGAGTAGAGACAGAGATTGATGGACAACTGTGTCAACTTTGAAGGTAACGAATTAATGGAAAAGGAAAGAACGAAGAAAAATGAAACACGAGTAATGAAATGAGGCAAGGAAAAATATAATAAATGAGGAGATTTGGAAAGTGCAAAGTTTTGATATCATGGGTCGAGCGTACCTAGACACACACACACACGCACGCACGCACGCACACAAGCACTCACTCTCTCTCTCTCTCTCTCCATAGCCTCAATCTTCCTCTTTACTGTGTTTGTGTGTGTGTGTGTGTGTGTGTGTGTGTGTGTGTGTGTGTGTGTGTGTGTGTGTGTGTACATTATAATGACACACACACCTAATCTCCGACGTTCATATCTTCTTAACTACGAACAATCTCATTTACTGCTTGCTCCTCCACTCTTAATACCTCCTTGCCTCATTTTCGTTTCTCCTCTTATTCCTCCTCCTCCTCTCATTCATTTTTCTTCCTAACTCTCCCTTTTGGTATATTCCTTCTTATTTCTTTCCCCTCCTCACCATTTTCTCTGCTCTCATTTTCCCTTTTCATTTTCTCATCCTTATCTTCCTCCTGCCTCTTCTCCTTTTCATCCTTCTCCTCCTCCTCCTTTACCTCCTTCTCATCGTCCCTATCTTACCCCTCCTCGTCCTTCTGCTTCTTCTCCTCTTCGTCCCTTTCTTCTCTCTTCCTCCTCCTCATCTCTGTCTCCCTAATCTCCTTCCTCCTCCTCTTCCTACTGCTCCTACTTCTCATTGTCCCCCTCCGCTACCTCCTCCTCCTTGTGCATCTCCTCTTCTTCGTCTCCCTCATCTCCTTCCCTCGCCCTCTCGCTCCCCCTCCTCCTCTTTCATCTCTTGTTCCCCCACCTTTGTTTTTCTCTCCCTCGAGTTTCACGTGCGAGCAACTAAATCTTATGGTAATGAACAAGACACAACAACAGCCTTGCTACATTGCCGGTGTGTTTCTGTGGGTGTTTACATGTGTTTGTTTACATATGTGTGTTGTGTGTGTGTGTGTGTGTGTGTGTGTGTATATAAGGAAGGGGGAGTACCAGGGAGAGGGGTTACGAGAGAGAGAGAGAGAGAGAGAGAGAGAGAGAGAGAGAGAGAGAGAGAGAGAGAGAAAGAGTCCTGCGGTGGGAGAATACGGCCCATTAAGATCGTAAATAGAGAGACAGCGGCTTGAATGTCCAGAAAACAAAGACCAAAAACAAACATTCCCCTCAGGTTTGTGCTACAGCGAGAGGGAGGCGCGGATGAGAGACGTAGAGAGGTAAATAAAACCGTCGAAACTGAAAGCGCACTCACACACATAGAGAAGCATTACAGTACACCCATAGAAGAAAACATGAATGGATAAACAAACATAAATGAAAAAAAAAATATGAATCAATGAACGTAGAAAGATAAATAAAGCCGTCGAAAATGAAAGCGCACTCACACATGTAGAGAAGCATTACAGTACACCCATTGAAGAAAACATGAATGGATAAAAAAACATGAATGAAAGAAAATATGCATCAATGAACGTATCACAGCAAAAAGGGGAAAGATAGTCATTGTACATTCACTTGAAAAAACACATAGCTAAGAAAATCATAGAGAGGTAGAAGGGAGTAGCAAAAAAGACACATTAAGGTAAAACACGTATCAAAAACACACACATACAAAGCAAAAGAAGGAACAGAAACACATAAAAAGTGCAAAGGGTAAAAAAATAACACATAAAAACGTATAATTCATAAAAGAAAAGAGGGAATCACACGAAATACGAAAAAAAAGGAAAAAAAAAGGAGAATTAGCCACATTTCAGTTCCGAAAAGTAAAAAAATAACAAAGGTCAAATAAACATGAAAGATTGATACATATTTTTCTTATATTCATGTCTGTTTATTCATTCACGTTTTCTTCTATGGGTCTACTGTAAAAAAAAAAAATTAAGAAGGGAGAAAGGAGAGCGTTAACCCTTTTCAGGTACTCCCAGAAGAGACAACGGACGTGAACGGAAGTAATAATAAGCGAGAGGAAGTTCCCTTATGTGTAAAGTGGAAGACCAATTTTGCCCGGACAGGAACGAAAGCTGTTATGAGTGTTTTTATTGCTCCAGGCTCTGACTTATTACCTCCTGCTCCTGCCGCCTATATTGCTTCGGAAGGCCGGAAGTTTTCGTAGAGTGGCGGAAGAGGAGGAGGAGGTGGTGGAGGACGAACACGAGGAGGAGGAGGAGGAGGTGGAGGAGGACAAGCATGAAGAGAAAAAGGAGGAAGTGGAGGAGGAGGAGGCGGCGGCGAAGGAGAACAAGGAATATGAGGACAAGAAGAAGGAAGAGGAGGAGGAGGAGGAGGAGTTCAAGTTAGAGGAGAAAAATGAGGAGAAGGACTAGCAGCAAGAGGAGGAGGAGGAGGAGGAGGAGGAGGAGAAAGAGGAAAAGGAAAAGGACGAGAAAGTGTAATGAGGCGGTAAAGATGGAGGAGGAAAACAAACATGAAGGAGAGGAGGAGGAGGAGGAGGAGCTCAAGCAAGAGGAAATCACGAAAAAGGAGTAGGGGGATAAGGAAAAGGAGTCAGAGGAGAGAAAGAAGTAGGAAAAGGACGAGAAACGGTGACAAGGGGCATGAGGAGGCTGAGGAAGGGGGAGAAAAATCATCCAAGCAAGAGAATAACAAGGAGGAGGAGGAGGAGGAGGACAAGCAGGAGGAGGAGGAAAAGGAGCAGAAAGTGTGATGAGGCGGCAAAGATGAGGATAAGGGCGCAGTGGGTGGGTTGACAAGGGAAGGATGGAGACAGGTGGGAAGGGACGGTGGAAAAAAGGGTTGATTTACTATTCCCGTCTGTCATTTTTATTTTCCCGGGATGTCTTCGTACTGTATGGTGTCGCCGCTTTTAGTTTCTATATTCTGTTCTTTTTCCTTTTAGTTAGTTGTTGTTTTCTTGTCTTTCTTCTTCCTTGTTTCTCGTTTCCTCTCTTCTTTTTCCTTCTTTTTGATTCCGTGTGTTTCTTGATTTATATGTCTCGTTCTTCTCTTTTTTCTTTCTCTTCCTTCTTTTTTTCTTGACTTTCTTCTTCCTTTGTTTCTCGTTTCCTCTCTTCTTTTTCTCTCTTTTTGAATTTGTGTGTTTCTTGATTTATACGTCTCGTTCTTCTCTTTTTCTTTTTCTCTTCCTCTTCCATAATTTACAACTTACTTCTCGTTATTTTCCTCTACTTCCTTCTATTCTTCTTATTTCTCCTGGTTCTGCTTCTACTCGTCTTTCTCTTTCTTTTCCCTTTAATCTTCCTCCTTCTCTTCTTCCTCATACTCTACTTCCCCTTCCTCCTCCTCCTCCTCCTCTTCCTCCTCCTTACCATCTACCTGCCTGTACCTTTTAATTCCCTTCAGCACCTGGATTTCTATACCTTTGTGCCCTCGATTTTAATTTCCGTGTTTGTTTGTTTACGAGACCCCATTGTTTTAGGGCCGAGCGAGAGCAAAGAGCCCTCCAGGAAGACGCCAAACACTGCAGGGCAACGGGAACCACTTCATCCAGGCCTTATAGAAAAAAAGGGAGTTAGGAGGGAGGAAGAGAAGGAAGAGGAAGTGGTAGTGATTTAATATGGAGGCAACGTGTTGAAGGTGCCGTTGAGGCGTATGGATTCCTCCTTCTCTTCTGCTTTCGTTGATTGGGTCTTGTATTTTTTTTTCCCCCCTTTTTTTTTTGGTGGTTAGGTGAGGTTATGTTTATGGCGGGTGCTCTTCCTCCTTCCTTGTTTTAGCTGCTTCCTCCTCCTCCTCCTCCTATTCCTCCTCCTACCCCCTACCTCTTATATCCTTCTCTCTTTTCCGCTTTCGTTCTCCTCCCTTGTTTTCCGCGGCGCTGTTTCCCCGCCCGTTGGTATATTCACGGCTACATTCTCCTCCTCTTGCTCCCCTTCACAACTTTTCCGTTTTGATGTAGCGTCTTTTTCTTCGCGCTTTACATAAACGCTTATTTCTTTTCCTTTCCTTTTTGTTTGTTTTCCCGTTTTCCGTGAAGAGACCGACCTTTCCTTACAAGCAGCCCACACACGGAAGCAATAAGACGTACATTCACCTCATTTCTTTTTCATATTACCAGTCAAGTAGTCGAGGAAGTATTCAAGCTCTTTTTACCGTCTATGTGTTTTTTGTTCCTTTAGGTTCCTTCTTCTGATAAGTTAATGAAGGTTCCTTAAAAACTTAGGTCAACGGAAATAAGATCTTAGTTGGGTAAAAGACCTGCGTTCTGTTCATGTTGGGACCGCGGCTCTGAGCATGATAGGTCATCGTCAGCGTTGATTATTATATATCACATCGTCTTTTCTTTCTTTATTCTCAACTCTCACTCACCTACAACTACAAATATAATAAAAAATTTAGGTTAGTTAAAAACCTATATATATATGTTTGTTTGTTTGTTATTCGCTATAGTTATCGGTCAGAAACTACGAAAATGCAAGGCGATAAGTACAATAATTTGGCAACGCTGGTCATCGTACACTTCGGGGTGACGTAAAGCAAACGAGGTCAGGAATTTAAAGTGAGAGCCACCGTTGCCAGATTATCGTACTCAGAGCATAGTATTTACCGGTTTCTGACGCCTGACTATTGCCAAGAAATATCAGAATCTAACTCTTTAACGATAACTATAATTGTGTTCCGTTATTGGAGCACAGAAGACAGTTTAGGGGTAGGAAGTTGGGAAATATAATCGGCTGAGTACGACAATCTGGCAACGTTGGTGAGAGCTGCAAATTGATCACGTGACAAGTGGACGAGTGTGTGTGTGCTCAGGTAGTTTCGCTATAATGAGACAATGAAGAAATATGAACATTATAATGACGGAATATTACAAAGGAGGAGGACAAAAGAGGCAAGAAAACTGAATATAGTCATAAAAACATATGAAAAAAGATGCAAATAACATGAAAATTGACGAAAATAAGAGGGAGTTCCTAAAATGAATGAAGTTAAAGTCATCTGTGGTTTGAAAGTCAATGCATCTATTCGGCCTACTCTGAGTTGTAAACCAAATGGATTCAATCAGTTGTGCTCGTAATTGATATCGGAATTTTTTTTTTTTTTTTTTTTTTTTACATCAGAGGACACGGCTCAAGGGCAACAAAAAGAGTTTCAAAAAAAGCCCGCTACTCGCCGCTCCTATAAAAGATAAAAGTAAAGAGTAGCCAAAAGAGAGGTCAATTTCACTTTGCACTGTATTTGAGTGTAACTACAAGGTCGGTGTTCTAAGGCGGAAGAAGAAAAGGAAGAAAAGAAGAAAGGGGGAAGTGGAGGATAACGGTATTTTAAGGCGGAAGAAGAAAAGAAGAAAGGAGGAAGTGGAAGATAACGGTATTCTAAGGCGGAAGAAGAAAAGGAAGAAAAAGAAGAAAGGGGGGAAGTGGAAGATAACGGAAGAAGAAAAAGGAAGAAAAAGAAGAAGGGGAGAAGTGGAGGATAACGGTAAGTAGTTATTTTGAAGGAGGAAGAGGAAGAAAACGAGAAAAAGAGAAGGATGAAACTTACAGATTTTAGAAATACATGAATCTAAAAAGGAGGAACAGAGACAAAAGAGAAACGAAGAGGAGGAAGGAAAAAAATTAAGAGAGAAAGAGAAGAATATAGGAACTAAAAGCGAATCCGTACAGTACGAACACTTCACGGAAAAATAAAAATGACGAACGAGAATAGTACATCAACCCTTTTCCACCTTCCCTTCCAACCTGTCAATGGCCATAAAGGAATTGAGTCGCATTCTCATATGGGTGCTTTTTAGGTTCATGGTGCAGGAGCCTTGTCAAACTACTACGACGGTCAAAAAACTACCCATGGAAATCCCTACATCTTCTAGAAAAGCTATACTAATTTTTCTTTTTTTACATCAGAGGACACGGCTCAAGGGCAATAAAAAGAGTACATAAAAAAGCCCGCTACTCGCCGCTCCTAAAAAAAGATATAAGTAAAGAGTAGCCAAAAGAGAGGTCAATTTCGGGGGGGAGAGGAGTACTTAGCCCAGACATGTTTAAGTATATGAACCTTAGTAATTTCCTCTTTTCGACAGTGTCCGTCTCTAACTCTGAAGGTGCAAGAAGTGAAACAAAAAAGGGTTGTTGACGATGTTGTAAATAAAGAATGATTTTGATCTAGTATTTTCGGTATAAGCGTCAATTGAATTCCATCTTCCTTTGATGCTTATTTTCCTCCTCTACTAATTACTGCTCGTCCACTTTTCCTTCTTTGCTCTCGATCCCAATATTCTTCAACCCCTTAGTCTTCCTTTCCCTCCGGCACACGCTTCTGTTATAATCATTCCCTCACCACCTCATTTTGCCTCACCCTTGCCTTCCTCCTCTTCTCTCTCCTCATCGTTTCGTTTCCTTACTCTTTCTTCTTTTTGATTTCTCTTTCTCTCTCCCACACCACATGCTTTCTCGTTATTCCCCTTCTCAATTTTTTTACAGCAGAGGAAGCAGCTCAAGGGCAAAAGAAAGGAAACATTAATGAAAAAAAAAGCCCGCTATTCGCTGCTCCCACAAAAAGCGCTCAGAGGAATGGCCAAAAGAAAGGTCAACTTCGGAAGGAGAGGTGTTCTGATACCCTCCCTCTTTCACTGTCAATCCTCTTTCTCATCCTTTTCTAATTACCTCACTACTTTTTCTCCCTCCAATCTCACCTTTCATTCAATCACCATCCCTTCTATTTTTCACCCTTTTCTAAAACCATCACCTTACTTCTGATTCCATTCTCAACCTCCTTATTCTCACCCTTCCCTCGATCACCATCCCTTTTAGCTTCTTCTCCCTTATCTATTACCGTCACCCCATTACTCCCCACTCCCCTCTCCACCTTCCTACCCTCGCCCTCCCCTTTACCGCTAAACACTTTCTTCCCACGAACGATGGAATTAAGGAGGAAAAAAGTCATATGCAGGCTCTCGGTAAGGTGGGCTATTCTTTAAGCATTTCATAGCAGGTAATTTGCATACATAAACAGGATCATTTAAGCAACAGACTTCCCGGAGCGGCGGCGGCAAGCAAGGAGTGTGAAATATGCTGGAGTTTTTAGCACCCGGCCTTTGCACTGTATTAAGACGGGAAATCAGACCCCTGGAAATAGGCTTGTATATCACGCAAAACTATTACCTGCATAATTGAAGACGCCTGAGCACCTCCTGGGGAGATAGGGCGAGGCATGAGTATGTGTGGGAAGGGTATGTGTGGGGGAAGGGGGGGCTGTGTGTGTTGTGTAATGTAGTGTGGTGTGGTGTGGTGTGGTGGTGTGGTGTGGTGTGGTGTGGTGTGGTATGGTGTGGTGTGGTGTGGTGTGGTATGGTGTGGTATGGTGTGGTGTGGTATGGTGTGGTGTGGTATGGTGTGGTGTGGTATGGTGTGGTATGGTGTGGTATGGTGTGGTGTGGTATGGTGTGGTATGGTGTGGTGTGGTGTGGTGTGGTGTGGTGTGGTGTGGTGTGGTGTGGTGTGGTGTGTGCTATACCCAGTTACTTCTACAAGGTATTTTTCAATGGAAAGTATTCATGAATGTATTCATGAATACTTTCAAGGTGTTCGTATTTGCATTCGAATTGAAACCATTTCAGTGTGTTTTAATGTGTATTCGTTGGAATTTGAGGTATTCGTTTTCGAATACATAACTCTTTATTCACTTCATCCCTGTAGGTAACGGATTGCTTCAACTGATAATACACAAAAGTAATAAAAAAAAGTTATTCGTCTCATATATTTTCAAAATGAGCATAAGAATTATTAAAACACTCACGCAAAAGTAAAATAAATATAACTACTCTCCAAATTATTACTTCCCCAAAACACACGCTGTGGCCGAGTAACGTAGACACGTGGGGTAAAATTTCCCCTACTTGGAAAAATCAATGTAAACAGGTGACATCAGAATTTAATGAAGCTGAACAAAAATACATGACAAATATAAACTCTGCACTTGCATTAATTTTCTGTTTTGATTACTAGGGACAAAAACCGAGTACTTTAGGGGAATCTACGTAAAATATAATAAACACAAAGATTAAATATATGGCAATACAAAAGAATCGAGGTATAGAGATGATTTAAGTTGAAGAGGTGAGCGAGCGTTGACTCGCACACAGCCAGGTCGTTAAACATCAGCGGCGGAAGCGACAACCTCCGGGCACCAGCAGGCGCTGCACGGAAGAAAACCAACAAATTGATATATTTTTGGGAGGCAAAAAACGATTTTTGCAATAAATATTTAAAGAAAACTTTTACTACTATCGCTGAACACGATATAATTAGGTATCATTAGATTAATGTTTTGACCGTCAAAAGACTATTTCAAGAAAAAAATCAGTTATTTACCTCAAGAAAATGAAGAGTAACTTTGAAGGATTTTTTGTGAAATTAAAAATTAAAATACGATGTATTGGTAATAAAATTAATATTTGTTTTATTATTCTACCCTGTAAAATTAAATGAACACTAAATAATGATTGCAAAGTTCTTACCTGTAATATCCTGCGCAATCCACAGAGAGGATTGCTGTGGCGAGGCTCGCAGAGCGGCGGCAGGTGTGGCAGCTGTGCTGTGTCTTCCTGTCTTCGTTCCTCTGACACAGTGGGCTGATGATATCTACTGTTGTTTTATATATTTTCATATATCTTCAGCTATCTTCATATATCTGCGCCTGATCATTCTGGTACCACTTCCTCTCCTGATTTTCACTCTTGATTATCCACGCATTTGCACGTAAATACTTTCAAGTGGTAGAATCCGTCCACAATGAGCGAGTGAGCGACTCAACATTACGTCCCTCCACAAGATCATTCAGAAAGAAAGACTATAGTGGGCGCCACCCCATCAACGCCAAACCCACGCAGTGATCCCATGAAAACGAAACGAGGAGTTCTTAGACCCCACAAAAGTTCAAGGTAAAACATGAAATCACGTGAAGATAAAAGCGACACACGTGAACCACATAAATGTCACGAAATACTAGGAGATTGATAGGGCAGAATAAAGCGAGTATGAAAAATCTCCTTCCCACTTACGTATCTGATATGAAACCGTGAGAAATGTCATTATACGAGGGCAAAAAACATAACCGTATCTACCCTTACGTAACCAAAGACGGAGCAGCCGGAAGTGGATACGTATAAGAAGGAAGGGAAGGGGAGCAAGAGCATTACCCGATACAAAGGCGCCGAGGAAAATATCTGACGGGCTTTATGAGGGTGACTGCGGGTGGCTGATTGTGTTGTCGGGGGAGCTGCGCGGTGTTTAGGGCGGCGGTAAAGGTTCAGACTCACCTTGTTTGTCCACCTGCCGCGCCAACCTCAACTTCGGCTCTCATAACTCACCTGAAAAAGATTAAAAGGGGAAAAGTGTTAATAATGTGTGTGCGCGGGTAATAATGCAAACACTGGGTATGAAAAATGATAATGGTGACTGATAATGGTGATGATGAGGATGATGATAATAATAATAATAATAATAATAATAATAATAATAATAATAATAATAATAATAATAATAATAATAATAATAATAATAATAATAATAATAATAATAATAATAATAATAATAATAATAATAATAATAATAATAATAATAATAATAATAATAATAATAATAATAATAATAATAATAATAATGATAATAATAATAATAATAATAATAATAACAAAACTTCCAATAATACTAAATCTGATTATTATTATTATTATTATTATTATTATTATTATTATAATCTTTATTATTATATTTATTACTCTTATTATTATTATGAATAAAACGAAAAAGAATAGGAGCAAGCGGAAGATGAGGCGGGAGGAAAAGAATGATGATTTGCATTTTGATGTACACAACATTATAACCAGACTTTGCAGCAAACTAAAACAAGAATGTGGAATAAAATAATTAATGACGCCTAATGCCCGTACACAGAACAGAAATAACAACATTAAATACGATAACAAAATAATACATAACAATAATATAACATAATAATAATGACAAAATCTAATGAAAACGATAATGATGGTATTACAGATGCTACTAAGAGTCTACTACTACTACTGCTACTACTACTACTAATAATAATAATAATAATAATAATGATAATGATAATGATAATAATAATAATAATAATAATAATAATAATAATAATAATAATAATAATAATAATAATAATAATAATAATAATAATAATAATAATAATAATAATAATAATAATAATAGTAATAATAGCAATGAAATAACTTTTTAACTTTCAACGTCGCTAATTGAATCATTTTAATAGAGTTCGCAAACAATGTCGCGGCTTCCTTCCTCGCTGGTCCACATTTTCAATTTTCTCATTTTTTCCCTCTTCCCGCGAGAGAAATCAGAAGCGCATCAGCAAATACACGAAGAGCAAGAAGAGGGGGAGACTAAAACACAAAACAACTTAAAAACAACAAAAGGAAACCAACGGAAATGAAAAGAGGCGAAAACGAAAACGAGGAAAAGAGGAACGAAAGAAACGCGGAACAGCGGAGGTCAGCAGGAGCAGGGGACAAAAGTGCGTCGCTGCGGGGCACGACGCAGAAGCTCGCACTAAGCACAACGCAGTGTTTTGCCGCGCCGCCCCGCAAGACTCAGGGCAGCACAATGGAGTATTCTCGCCCTCGTTCCCTCTGCCGCTGCTCCTGCTGGCGGCGGCGGTGTTCGATCAACGAGGTTACCAAAAAGGACCGCCAGAAAAAGTAACAGACCGGGTCAAACGTTTCAATTATGGCAGTATGTGTGAGAGGCGGGAAAACTTCATTCGTCTCTTTCCTTTCCTCTCTCCCTCTGTGTGTGTGTGTGTGTGTGTGTGTGTGTGTGTGTGTGTGTGTGTTCGCGTGCATACACCATGCTGGACTGAATCAATCTTATATACAAGACTATCAAAACTTTCGTGTGTGTGTCCATGTATGTATATGTGTGTGTGTGTGTGTGTGTGTGTGTGTGTGTGTGTGTGTGTGTGTGTGTGTGTGTGTGTGTATGCGAACGCGCGCGCATACATGGAATTGTAATTTATCTTTTTAACAAAGCTATTGATACTTTTTTGTGTGTGTGCGCGGACTTGCGTGCATACACCGAATGGTACTGTATCTATCTTTTAAACAAATTTATTCATATTATTTATTCATTTTATTTTATTTATTTATTTATTTATTTATTTATTTATTTATTTATTTTTTCTTTTTGCGTGTGTGTGTGTGTGACCCATCATCGCCTCCATCACCACTGGTCAGGCCGGGAGAGGTGCGCCGGAGCGGGTCGGGTGTGCATGTATTCCTTCCACCGCACAGAGCAGGTCGTGACGCTCCTTTTATGCTCCCTATCCACTTTTATAAATGCACTAACAATCTGCACGTTCCATTATATTTTTGAACGGAAGGATGATAAAGTACAGTAGTTAGTTTGCGAATCCTAAAACTCACAGTATACATTTTTTTCATATGCATATAAAAATGAATAAATAAAATACATAAATATGAAATAGATGAACAGATGTAGATAGATAGATATAAATGGGTAGATAGATAGAGAAAGATAGGTAGATAAAAGGATAAAAATTATGTGTATACACGTTCATACATATACACACACACATATTTTTGAGAGGCAGGACGCAGTCGGACCGTTATGCCTGATACACGGTACATTTTTTGCCGGGCGACGGAGTGGTGACAGGAGGGTGCTGCAGGGAGAGGAGGAGGCAGGGACTAGGACACACGGCGGGGGCAGTTTGAGCGCCAGTTGAAGGTAGGTGTAGAACTTGTAGGTCGAGCAGTGTGGAGCAACGGTGCCAGATTGTCGTTCTCAGCTTCTCATTTTTTCCCGATTTCAGGGTAAAAAATGTCCCACCCACAAAACTAACGATACCTATTTATATTGATTGCTAGAGGTGTTAAGTATAGAGGATTTTGTGCAGTCCTTGTGCGTAAAAAAATGGGAAAATCTAGTCTGGTGAGTACGATATCGTGACATCCCTGGTGTGAAGAGGCATTCTGAAAACATAATGAGCGAGGTGTGAGTCGTGAGAGGTAAGAGGGAACGGAGGGATGGAGGGAGGGAGGGAGGGAGGACAGGCCGGCGACTCTGTGGTTGGTGGCATGCCCTGTGAACCAAGCCTCGGCCCACCTTGCAACAGAGGCCGTCACCTGCTCACTAAAAATCACACTGCCGGCGAGGCTTGGCGAGGAGGCGGGAGTTCGGTGCGCAGGCGGGAGGGCGTGGGCGGTGGAGGAGGAGGAAGGAGGGTAAGGCGGAGAGGCAGACTCGTAAAGGTTGAGAAAGGGAGAGGGACGGAAAGTTGTTATTTAATAAGGAGGCATAAAAGGGAGTCATACCAGCAGTTCAAGAGGTGCGAGTGAAGTTGGTGGTAATACAAGAAGTTTGGGTGTTAGATGAGCGAGATGCCGAGACGGGGAAACGCCGGAAAAAGAGAGAGAGAGAGAGAGAGAGAGAGAGAGAGAGAGAGAGAGACAGACAAACAGACAGAAAGACAGACAAACAGACAGAAAGACAGACAAACAGACAGAGACACAGACAAACAGACAGAGAGACAGACAAACAGACAGGCAGGCAGACAGACAGACAGACAGACAGACAGACAGGCAGACAGACATATACACAAACACCCAGATATAAACTACCATCCACACAGGCAGAGAGAGGAAAACACCAAGCACCTAGAGAAAAGGAGATAAAAAGCAAGAG
>NC_066510.1:27098206-27100706 GCF_024679095.1 Eriocheir sinensis | reverse complement strand
AAGATAGGTAGAAGGAAAGAAAAAAAGAAAGGAAGGAAAAAAAAATAATAACGCCCCATTTCCCTCAATATGAACCCCTTCCTCCTTACAAACAGACTCATTAATGTATTTT
Source organism: Eriocheir sinensis (assembly GCF_024679095.1). NCBI lineage: Eukaryota > Metazoa > Arthropoda > Malacostraca > Decapoda > Varunidae > Eriocheir > Eriocheir sinensis. The sequence goes on along the minus strand of NC_066510.1, from coordinate 27,100,594 downwards.
ACGAACCTTCCCTTTGATTTCGACGTGTGATGTAGAGGCTAATATATGCTCTGCTCCCTCAAGTACTCTGCCATCAAATATAAGGAAAGTCAACCGAAGGAAAAGTACCCAAATCATTATACAACACCAACAGCTTTATACGGCATTAACATTAGCATCAAAGTATATAACAAGAAAACAAAAATGTCCAGCCGTCTTCAAAACACATTACGTAAGCTTAGAAATTTAACTTTTCTCTGAGGGTACTCCAAAACACACACACACACGCCCCCTCCCCCCCCCCCCATACACACACCGCTTGTTTACCTTCTCCACCGGTAAATATAAATCGATGAACGAGAAAATTGGAAACGACAAATTGAGAGGGCGGGGTCAAGACAACATTTCCATTAATTCGAAAAGAAACCCCTGGCGCTGTGATCAAATGAAGTCGACGATCTGCCATACTCACTAACATGGACGATTACTAGAAGGTCGACCTGCCGTCATTACGAGACCATAGCAATTCTTTTTTTATTCTCTCCCTCTTCCTCTCTCTCTCTCTCTCTTCCTTCCCCTCTCCCTCTATCCCTCCCGTTCTTTCTCTCAAATTACTCAACGTTAACAGTCAGAGTATGTACAGTGTAAAAAGCACACACAGGGGATAGGGGAGAGCTGGTTGGTGAATGGGGAGTGGTTGAGTGGTCTGTGGCGGACTGGTGAATGCGAGAAGGTTGACAACTGAAGTGGAAGATTACAGAAAGGTTGGCGGTGGATGTGGTGGATGATACGGTCGATGCTGAGCTGTTTTTAGTGGATGTAAAGGACAAAAGGAAAACGGGTTGTGTGTGAAGGTAAAGTTTGAGGCATATTTAATAGCTGCGTGTTACCTCTGTGCCTATCTCTATCTCATTACTCTGAAGTCTGTGGTGGGTGATAAAAGAATAGTTACTGGTGGATGTACTGAAAATAAGAGTGACTGCTAATGGAGATAGTTGAAGCAGGGTTGGTTCCTGGTATCTGTGAGTCTGGTGAATGGGTGACAGAAGAAAAGTTATTGGTGAATGTGCTTGAAAGAAGAGTGACTGCTAAAGGAGATAGTTGAAGCTGGGTTGGTTCCTGGTGTCTGTGAGTCTGGTGAATGGGTGACAGAAGAAAAGTTATTGGTGGATGTGATTGAAAGAAGAGTGACTGCTAAAGGAGATAGTTGAAGCAGGGTTGTTTCTTGGTATTTGTGAGTCTGGTGAATGGGTGACAGAAGAAAAGTTATTGGTGGATGTGATTGAAAGAAGAGTGACTGCTAATGGAGATAGTTGAAGCTGGGTTGGTTCCTGGTATCTGTGAGTCTGGTGAATGGGTGACATAAGAATAGTTATTGGTGGATGTGCTTGAAAGAAGAGTGACTGCTAATGGAGATAGTTGAAGCAGGGTTGGTTCCTGGTGTCTGTGAGTCTGGTGAATGGGTGACAGAAGAATAGTTACTGGTGGATGTACTGAAAATAAGAGTAACTGCTAATGGAGATAATTGAAGCAGGGTTGGTTCCTGGTGTCTGTGAGTCTGGTGAATTGGTGACAGAAGAATAGTTATTGGTGGATGTGCTTGAATGAAGAGTGACTGCTAATGGAGATAACTGAAGCAGGGTTGTTTCTTGGTATTTGTGAGTCTGGTGAATAAACCGAGTTACTGATAAGAGTCGTAGCTAAAGGCATGGCTGTTCGGTAGTGTCAATTAGAACCTTCAGCGTGTCCCTTCCGACCTGCTATTGGTTTACCTGTGCTAGCGTTTACCTTAAGTAGAACGGTATTAATCAACCCCACGTGACGGACAGGTGCGACAGTCACTAGGCAGGGAATATGACACGCGAGAATTGGGGACTAAAGCGAGGTGGCAGGTAAGGTAGGAAGGCGTTTGAATTATTAAACATTTACACTTTTCTTTCTCAACTACGGTAATGTCCACTTTACGGTTGTTTCATAGTCCTAGCTTTTACCGTACACTTCTTTGATCTTACTTAACACCACCAGCAGAGTGTCCCCTAAAAGCCACCGCCAGTCACTCTTATTTCCTTTACCTCGAGTTCTTTGATGATACTTTTACGGGCAAACACTTTCTACGCCACTACAGTCTCATATAACCCCATCTTGGTACTTAATACACAGAACACAACGTCCCATACCACCATACATGCATACTTCTTCACCTGCTGTACACTCCCATTCTCTAACTCACATCATCACAACCTTCCCTACACACGCACACCTTTCCATCCATACCCATCAACTGCACCAAAAGAGCCCCAGGTTTACTCACTTACCCAACAATTCCACACCCGCATTCTCCCCCTATGCTTACTTAAACACGACCACCCGCCCTGGAGGCCCCGGCACACCCCTAGACACGTGTTTTCA
>NC_066510.1:27063206-27093206 GCF_024679095.1 Eriocheir sinensis | reverse complement strand
CTTTCAACTTTTTTTTTACGTGTTTATCTCATGATTTGCTATTTAATTACTGGCTTCTTTCAACCTGCTTTCCTTCTCTTCCATTCTCTTCTTTCTTTCGGTTCGATCTCTTCCCTTTTCTTCCTCGTCTCGGGCCTTCCCTTTCCCTCCTCTTCCTTTTTCTTGGTCCTGTCCCTCCCTTCTCTTCCCTCACTCGGTCCTGCTTCTTCCCTTCTCTTCCTTTTACCGGTCCTTCCTTTCCTTCTCTTCCTTGTCTCCTTCCTGCCCTTCATTTATCAGCCCTCCCTTCACACTCCTCACAAGCCTTCCCTCTCCACCCTTCTCGCTCCTCCCCACAAACAGCCATCACTATCCCGGGACCTAATTATCGCCGGCTTGTATTTTTGCATAAGACACGAGCATCAATTAGCTTTTATCATCATGTAAATTTGATGCAATGTTTATCACCGCAAGCCCTGACTTAGCCCGGGGAGACTCGGGTAAAAAATAAACACTCGGGGACCCAGAACACAGAGAGAGAGAGAGAGAGAGAAAATGGCCGAGACACGAGAACACAGAGAGAGATAAAATGGCCGGGACACGGAAGTTGTATAAGGCAAGTTAGGGATACTCAAGACTAATTGGATCACTTTCGACCCTTCGGAAACGCTTATTTATTTAGTCGCTCTTAGTTAGGGAGCCACACCCAAGCTGGAGTCGCGCTGCTCTCACGGAAGGGAAAGTTAGTGGCACCGAAATCTGTGAAACATGATTTTGCTGATAGATTTCGGGTCAAGAGCAAGACTGCATGCAATATTCTCGCTGCACATGTCCGTGCGTCATTTCGATGTGCGAATAAAAGTAAAGAAAAAATGTTCTGAAAGTTTTATTTACACGAGTTTGCTCGTCAGCGATCGTCACCACAGCGCAAACAGATTGTAAAAACCGTGCAAACATGACGAACAAGACAAACAAAAGTCTTATGCATGAGAGAGTAGGGACGGAGTAACACCGAGGGCAAACCAGTGAGCACGAATTGAACGAAATTGAACCGCCGCTGCCTGACACGTATTGCGTCTGTTAACATGCAGGTGGAACGGAAGGAAGGAGGCGGGAGGCACGTGAGGGAATAACGAAACGTAACAAAACGCGAGATCCTCTGAACGCTAGAGCACCTGGGGACGAAGGGCAAGGTCTACCTGTCCCCGCCGGCCAGGTGTTCGCGGCCAAGCAGGTGCAGCGGCCGGCGCACCTGACAATTACCTGTGTTGACGATGCCATTACCGGACGCTATTATCACTAGCGCCACCGCCACCAACACAATCGTTCCCACCATGCTAGCCACACAGCGCCATCACCATAACCACCACCATCACCTCAACCAACGCATCACCATCCTCGTCCTTGCCGCTTTCAACTCCTCCTCCTCCTCCTCCTCCTCCTCCACATCAACATCTGTCGCTTGGCTTTCCGCTGCAAGTCACCATAATTTGCCACCTAAGTTTGTTTATTATGTGTTTCTGGAATTTGAGAATTGAAATTATCTCGCTCAGTATGTCTGTCTGTCTGCCTGTCTGTCTGTCTGTCATTATTTATTTACACCTCATTCACAGCTTCGATTCCAGTTAATCTATATTTCTTTTTTCTTTCGTTCCTAAATAATTCATTGAGTAACTGTATGGGAATGTATTTATTGAGTCATTCATCTATCAAGCTTCTTTTTTTTTGTGTGTGTGTGTGCGTGTAAGTGTAAGTGTGTGTGTGTGTGTCGACGTCAGTTACGCAAAATTGCCTCGACGTTTCCCTCTGCACACCAGCGGCAATAAACATCCATTATTAATTAGTCGTGCTCCATTAATCTGTGACAAGAGGTGGTTTCTTATTACCTCCTCCTCTTGCAGCGTCCCTCATCCTCGTCCCCCACCGCCTGTAATTACCGTTCGTTATTTAGGTCATCCTCTTTCTTCTTGCTTTTTATTCCTTTGTCGCCTACTTCCCTCCCTCCTCCGACTCGTCCCCAACCTCCCTCTCCTTCGCCCCCTTCCTTCGTTCTTTTTCTGCTTCTTCATCGTCCACCATCTCCTCCTCTTCTTCCTCCTCCTTCTCCTCCTCAAACGATGTTCCACTTTACTTCCGGGTCCTGCTCTTCTTTGCTTTTTTTTCTTCTTCGTCATTGTCTAGCTCCCCCTCCTCCTCCTCCTCCTCAGAAGCAATTACCCTTTACTTCTGTCTCCTCTATTCTTTTACTTCTCAGCTTCCATTTTTCGTCTCCTCCTTCCGTCTTTCCTTCCTCCACACTTCGCCCTCTCTTTTCCTTTTCTCCGTAGTCATCCATCTCCTCCTCCTCCTTCTCAAAAGACGTTCCACCTTACTTCCGTCTTCTCTGTTCTTCTACTCGTCTGCTTTCATTTCCCTCTCTCCTTCCTTTCTTCCTTCCTTCCTCCTCCCACACCTCGCCCTCTCTCTTTCTCTCTCTTTTCCGGCAAGACATAAACATCATTATCTCCAACGATACTCGCCTCGGCAGCCTCCTTCGTTACACATTTTCCGCCATCCGCCGCTCATTGCTCTTTATTAATCCCTTTTAACAACTTTTTTCACCTCCTCCAATAGCACCGCTGTTTATAATCACGCATTCTTTACAGGTCCCGTAAGTATACATAAACACGGCTTCAAAATCACTACCGCATGCATAACCACTCGCCAGCCCGTTTTCTGCACGAGATTTTGTTGTTGTTTTTTGGAGGGAGACTAAAGCACTTTCTGCCTCAATATGTGAAAGTCTTAAAGGCGTTGCTTCAATACCATCACGTGTTAGTGTCGACCGTGTGCCAGACGCTACCAGGTGAGAGAGAGAGAGAGAGAGAGAGAGAGAGAGAGAGAGAGAGAGAGAGGAGTTGTGAAGTTTGGTAATGAATGAGTGAGACAGAACGAAAACAGAGTGAAGAAAAAGAGGAAGAGTTGTAAGAGGAAAGCGGGAGAGAAAAAGTGAAGAATGTGAAAAGTGAGATTATTGAGTGTGGAAATGGAGAAACAAACTGAGGTGAAACAAGGAGGAAAGAAAGGTATGACAGGCACACAAACAGGAGAGTAAGAATAAAAGACATGAATACAGAAATAGGAGAGAACGAAATTTAAGGAGAAACGAAAATAAAAATACACAGAAAAGAATTACTAAAAAAATATAGAAAAAAAAACAGGTTAGAGAAAGACCAGGGGAGAGAAAGGGGCAGTGAAAAGGGAGAGAAAAGCGGGCGAATGAAGAGGTGCAAGAGAGAACAGAGAGAGAAAAAAAAAGAGAAGAAACATAGAACGATTCCCACACAAACACGAGATTAAAATGTTTGTATTTACTTGGGGGAAGTTGTCGTCATTCCCGCGTCGCTGTGTCAACGGAGGGAAAGAAGGAAAACAAGGTAAGGCAAGGTATGTAATGAAGGGAGACAGGAGGGATTACGGCGTCGGCAGGTGAGCGGAGAGGAGGGAGGCAGAACACAATATGAAGGGAAATATAATAATGATAAAATTCTGGCATGGAAACGGAAATCAGCGGAAAGAATGAGGCGTATGAGGAAGGAAGGGAACGTGGAACTGAGGACCGAGAGAAATACAAGTAGAGAAAGGAAGGGAAAGATACGAAGGAAAGTAGAGTTTGGTGTTGAAAATTGAGAAGAGAGAATGGGACGAAAAGATAATATGAGAAAAACAATTACAGAAATGAAAACGACGTGATCAGGAAAACAATTACAGAAATGAAAACGACGTGATCAGGAAAAAAGGAAGAGAGCGTGAAACTGAAGACCGAGAGAAATACACGTAGAGAAAGGAAGGGAAAGATACGAAGGAAAGTAGAGCTTGGTGTTGAAAATTGAGAAGAGAGAATGGGACGAAAAGGTAATATGAGAAAAACAATTACAGAAAGGAAAACGACGTGATCAGGAAAAGAGGAAGACAGCATTAGGGAAAAAAACAGGGTGGCAAGAAAGGACTAACTACGAAAAAAACAGCAAAAAGTGTGAGGATAAGGACTGGAGGAAGCAAGAAAACAACAAAAAAGGAGAGGAAGATGCAGAAAAGTAGTAAAAAAGAGGATGAGGACAATGGAGAAGAGAACTATTAGGAAAGGAAAAAACTGGGAATAAGGAAAACAGCTGGCATAAAAAGTAGGAAAAACGAGATGAAGATAATAGAAACGAGGACTGTTAGGAAACGAAAAAAAAGGTGAGGATACGAAAAGAAAAACAGCAAGAAGAAGAATGATAATGGCGTAAAGAGCACGAAGGAGAGAAAATGGGAAAAAAAGGAAAGTGAAAAAGCACAAACACACAGCAAAGAACGGTGAGGATAATGAGAAAGAGGAATGTAAGGAATGAAAATGGGTGAGAATAACTAACGGAGGAAACAGAACAGAACAAACAGAAAGACGCATGAGGAAAAAAAGAGAAGTCCGGGAGGAAAGGAACGTAGATGGAGGAAAGGTGGAAACACGAAAAGCACAGCAGGTAGAAAAGGGGCATGAAAGAAGGGGCAGCCAGGTACAGGTGAAACAGAATGGAGAGAAAAAAAAAAGTGGAAGGTGAACAGCCTCGCACGAACTCCCCGCCTCTGGTAAAGTGGATGTGTCCTCAGCCCACCGCGGCGTGTCGGCCCAAGTGCTCCCCTCCACGCCCCCTTCGTTCCTCCACCTCCCCTCCATTCCCCCCCCCCCCTCCCCACCCGCCACCCCGAAGCTCTGAGCCACTCCACTTCATGCTGTCATTCCACATCCACGCGTTTTCCCTCCGCCACTGCACGGCACTTTAACTCCACACCCCTCCACCTGGCGTCATCTCTGTAAACTTTCACTCCACTCAGTCCCTTTACAATCAACTTTCTCTCTACACTGCCCTCTCACTGCAACCCTTGACTCCACACCCCTCCACCTCGCGTCATCTCTGTAACCCTTCACTCCACACTACCCCTTCCCTATTAACTTTCTCTCCACACTACTTTCTCACTACTACCCTTTACTCCACGCTCCTCCACCTTTCTAACACTTTGATTCTTTCTCAATACCTTTTCTTAATCCACAGCGAAGTCTTCAAACCATCACCACCTGTCCATCCACCAGGTGTCCCTCTACGCCTGCCTCCACTCGTCCGCCCATTAAACTAATGACAATGATAATAATAATAATGATAATAGCAGTAGCAATAATAATAATAATAATAATAATAATAATAATAATAATAATAATAATAATAATAATAATAATAATAATAATAATAATAATAATAATTTCTTCATTTTTCAGGATTATTCATTTGCCCTCGGGTCTAAATTATTAGTTTCATCATCCCTGCACAGTGTAATATTCTCTCTCTCTCTCTCTCTCTCTCTCTCTCTCTCTCTCTCTCTCTCTCTCTCTCTCTCTCTCTCTCTCTCTCTCTCTCTCTCTCTCTCTCTCTCTCTCTCTCTCTCTCTCTCTCTCTCTCTCTCTCTCTCTCTCTCTCTCTCCTGTTTGCGTGAATGTACTCTACTACTACTAAACACACACACACACACACACACACACACACTCACACTCACACTCCCCCCCTCCACCCCCCCCCACACACACACCCCGCACGTGTGTCTGCGTCCCCCCACCTGACCTCATCATCACAACAAACAGGGAGAGAAAGCAAGAGGAGGAGGAGGAGAAGAAGGGGAGGAGGAGAAGGAAGGGGAGGAGGAGGAAGAAGATAGGTAAGGGAAGGAAGGGGGGGGTCCATGGTCTTTCAGGACGAGCTAAGGATGTGAAAGAGACAGAATCAGGAGCTGGAGTGTGAAGGAGGGGAAAAGAATAGCCAAGGAGGAGGACGAGGAGGACAAGTACGAGAGCGAGGAAGAAAATGAAGAAGAAAGAGAAGCAGAAAAAAAATTACAGCGGGTAGGATAGCACAGGAGCCGGAGAAAGAGAAAGTAGTGGAGGGGGAGAAGGAGTGGTGGAACAGCGAAGACGAGAACGAGGAAGAAAAATAAGAAGGAGGAGAGTAAAAAAGAAAAGCGGGTAGGATAGCAGAGAAGGAGGAGGGGGAGAAAGAAAGTATCAGAGGCGAAGGAGAGGGGAAGTAGAGGAGGAGGTAGAAAAAATAAACGGAAGACGAGAAGGAGGAGGAAAAATAAGAAAGAGGAGAGTAAAAAAGACAAGCAGGTAGGATAGCAAAGAAGGAGAGGGAGAAAGAGAGTACCAGAGGAGAAGGAGAGAGGGAGTAGAGGAGGAGGTAGAAAAAATATCCGAAAGACGACCCAAAGTGCAGGGTTCGCTCCGGCGGGCTCGGCAGGTATTGACGAAGCCAGGTTAGTGGATGACGATAATGAGGGACTTAGATATTTCATCCTTGGCGCTGTTATTAGGGCTAATTTTGGTGTAAGTCCGGATTATTCCACGCGCGGCTACATTATCATTATCAGCGAAATAATTACGATGATGATAGTGACCTTGGTGATGGTGACGGTGATGGTGGTGATGGTGCTTGTTGTTGTTGTTGTTGCAGTGACGATGATTGTTGTAGATAGTATTATAGAAGAGGTGGATGTAGAAATAGCAGTACTGGTGGGAATGGTAGACTGGTAGTAGTAGTCGTAGTAGTAGTAGTAGTAGTCGTAGTAGTAGTAATAGTAGTGGTGGTAGAAACAGCAGCAATAGTAGCAGTAGTAATAAATTAAACAAAACTGACTAAACAACATGAAAAAAAAGAGGAACCCGAAGTGATGATGATAGTGATGATAAAATAACAACAATAACAACTGATGACGACGATGATGATGCACCCCGCACAGAGCAGGCAGGTACGCGTGATGAGCAAAGTTCTCCCTGAAAGTCACAAATGTTGTATCTCGCACCCGTAATTAAGGCGAAAAAAAATGAAAAATGAACGTGGGCGCGCCGTGAAAAATGTGTTGACCTTCAGCGACTCATCCACTACGCCCATGCATTATACTCCCCTCCCGCCCACTGTATTAGCTCCCCCCTCTACGTTAACCCCCCTCTATATTACCCCTTTAAACATCCTCCCCTCCACACACACATACACTCTTCCTCCTCCTCCTGCTCCTCCTCCTCTTCCATTCCAGTCCCTACACATTAATCCTCCATTTCCTTACTCCCCAGCATTAGCATCCCTGCCTATTAAAACGCCTCTTATTATCTCTATCTTTCTCTCTCTTTGTATTTATCTATCTAACTCTCTGCTCGTCTATTTATATCAACCTTTTATACTTCCAAATCAACCATTCCATATTGTTCTTTTGATCATTTATTTATCGTTATTATTTATTAATCCTAGCTCTCCCTATTTATCTCTTTATATATCTGTTTCTATGCTCGTCTATTCATGTCAACCTTTTATACTTCAGTTTTCATACAGGCATATTCCGTTGTCCTTTCCATATCAACTTTTTACTCCGTTTTCCTTGTCGCACCAACTATTCTATATATTGTTCGCTTAATCTTCCGCCTCCACACTGTCTCTTCCATTATTGTATTCCCCTTCGGCTCCACCACTTGCACAACACACGCTCTCACTCACAGTCCCTCCCTGCAAGCATCACACTTTCACGCTCTCCCTTCCACAATCTTCCACTTCCATACTCCCTTCGGCTCCACCACTTGCACAACACACTCACTCACTTATAATCCCTCCCTGCATGCATCACACTCTCACGCTCTCCCTTCCACAATCTTCCACTTCCATACTCCCTTCGGCTCCACCACTTGCACAACACACTCACTCACTCACTTACAGTCCCTCCCTGCATGTATCACACTTTCACGCTCTCCCTTCCACAATCTTCCACTTCCATACTCCCTTCGGCTCCACCACTTGCACAACACACTCACTCACTTATAATCCCTCCCTGCATGTATCACACTCTCACGCTCTCCCTTCCACAATCTTCCACTTCCATACTCCCTTCGGCTCCACCACTTGCACAACACACTCACTCACTCACTTATAATCCCTCCCTGCATGTATCACACTCTCACGCTCTCCCTTCCACAATCCTACACTTCCAGACTCTTTTTTCCACAATAAGCATCCACTGTCCACCACCTCTGTTTTACCTTTCCTCCAGGCGCCACTTGTCCCTTTCTCCTTTCCTCCCTCCTACCCCCTGGTCGGTTTTCCCCTCTCCCTACCTCCCTTTCTTCCTCTCCCTCTCTCTTCCCCCGCCCTCGCTCAGCCCCCGAACACATAAGCCTTTCAGCTCAGACGCGCCACTAAAAAACACCACCAAGTCAGTTTAGAAAAAATGACGATGATGGGGAACTGAAAAAAAAGAGGAACAGACGAAAGTGAAGTAGAGAAAGTAATAAGGAAACAAGAGGAGGATGTGGAGAGGACAAGAGAAGAGGAAGGTAAGGGAAGGGAAGAAGACGAAGAAACAAAAAGGACACTAGGATATGAGCCGAGAGTAGGATAAGTAAAATCGAAAAAGAAGTGAAGGAAGAAGAGAGCTGAAAACAGGGGGGACACAAAGAAGAGGAAAAAAAATAGAAGTAATGAGATGGCGTGAATAATGAACAAAAGCAGTAAACAGGACAAGAATAGAATGAAAAAGCAACGTAGAAGAAGAGGAAGAGAGGATTGAAAGAAGGAAAAGAGTGTGAAGCAATAAAGCAGAGAAGAAAAGGAGAAATACAACAACGAAGGAGAAAAGGAAGAGAGGATTGAAAGAAGGAAAAGAGTGTGAAGCAATAAAGCAGAGAAGAAAAGGAGAAATACAACAACGAAGGAGAAAAGGAAGAGAGGATTGAAAGAAGGAAAAGAGTGTGAAGCAATAAATCAGACAAGAAAAGGAGAAATACAATAACGAAGAAGAAGAGGAACAGAGGATTGAAAGAAGGAAAAGAGTGTGAGGCAGTAAAGCAGAGAAGAAAAGGAGAAATACAACAACGAAGGAGAAAAGGAAGAGAGGATTGAAAAAAGGAAAAGAGTGTGAGGCAATAAAACAGAGAAGAAAAGGAGAAATACAACAACGAAAAGCAAGAGAAAGAGACAGGGGAAGGAGGGCGGGAGTTAAATCAGACAAAGATAAAAAAAGAAAACGAAAAGGAGAGAGAGAGAGAGAGAGGAAGAAGAGAGAGGGGATTGAAAGAGGGGAACGAGAGTGAGGGATAATGACGGAAGGGGCCGGGACCACCTCAATTTATGGTCGTATTATGAAAATCCTCGACGCTAGGGCAGCCACGCGCCGCCCCTCCAGGAAAATACAGTGATCACAAAGTTTAATTAGCGGAGCGGCAGACTATCGCCTCTCTTCGTTACGGAACGCGCCCAGAGTTACGAGTTAATAAAGCAGCGATTATTTTCGTTATTCCGGACTCGTAACTAATAACGGGGTACGCCCAAATTGTGAAGGAAAAAGATAAATGAACGTGGGTGCGCGAATTTGGCTTAAAAAGTGGAAGCTAAATATAACTCTTAAATTACCTCATTACTGGCTCCTGGATTCCGCTGATGGCCGACCAAGACGTATCCAAATACCACATGCATATAACCTTTCTCCCTCTCCCTCTCCCTCTCTCTCTCTCTCTCTCTCTCTCTCTCTCTCTCTCTCTCTCTCTCTCTCTAATGGTTTAACTTTTAGAGAGCGGCTTTAAAGTCTGGTAGGAACACTTTTTCACCTTGCAAGAGCAGTGTGTCCGAGGCGAGGTTAAGCGAGAATAAGGGAGATTGTTTTCAAGTGCTGGGCTGAGATTCCACTTGCGCCCCCCCTCCCTCCTCTTCCCCCCCCCCCCCCCCTCTGTACCTCGCCTTCGCCTCCCCCTCGAGAGCATACAAACAGGGAACTCGAGATAATTATAAACAGAGAGAGAGAGAGAGAGAGAGAGAAAGAAGGAGAGAGAGAGAGAGCGTTTTTGTGGTTACCGGCGATGTAAGACGTTCTGTGTTTCTCAGTCTTTTTCCTGCACGATCTCCTACGGTAGATTATACACTTATATTTGTGACACTCCTCCCGCAGGCATCAGCTAGGACTTATATGTGTGTATTTGTAAGTAGGGAGGTGTGTCAGTGCTCCGTGTGTTCCTGATCACATTTCTAATCCCAACACGACCCTACCTTGGAATATGATTAAGTTCTTGCATTTCAGTCACTCCCGCACGCCTCACCTGAGACCAATGTGTGTGTGTGGAGAGGTGTATTCATGTCCTGTGTTACGGAGGTGATCATACCGATATTTATTATTATTTACACATGATCTTGGAATATGACTAACGTAACGTATAGAGTTGATTATACCGATATTTATTTCTATTCAGTAATCCTTTTCGCTCCCCCCTTCCCCCCAAAAAAATACTAGCAGGATATTTTGTTTCAAGGGCTCCTCCTCGCCGAATTCACGAGCGCATATTTTCCACTTAACAAGACTAGATTGAATAGTGTGGAACTTTTTTTTTTTTTTTTGCATATTTTTCCCTCGTATCATTAGTCTTCTGCCCGAGGACGCGGTGGCTGTTGGTAAGGGCGGATGCTCCCTCTTTCGTTCCCTTGTGTTATATCTGCAAAAATAACCCAGCATCCTTTTCCTTCTCCTCTTCCTAACTATAAAAGGAGCAGCAAATCATGTACCGTAGATTCACCCACGGATAAAAACCTCTAACTGCTAACTAACTAACGGGAAGCATACAATAGGAGTAGCCGGGCTTCACTCACCCACCCATTCCACTCGACAGTCAACTCGGGCAAGCCTCCACGCATCTGAACTTTCCATAGCCTCTTCAGTGATCGACCGACTTGTCCCATCCATGAGGTGCAATGAATAGCGTACGGTAGTTTCATCCAAAGATAACAACCCTCCCTCTGCTATATCTTTGTTATTTAATAGTGCTATAGTACCTGCTTGGTAGAGATTAGTTTGTTTACAGTGACTACAAAAGATAAGCAACCCACATGAGGACGCAAGGAGGTTTTAAAAGAATCTTACGTTGTCTACTTCACTTTTTAGTTTGTTTTGTAGTGTAGTAGTGTTTTGTAAGTGCTATAATACCTGCTTGTAAGAGATTAGTTTGTTTACAGTGACTACAAAAGATAAACAACCGAAATAAGGACGAGAGGAGGTCCTAAAAGAATCTTCCGTTGTCCACTTTTCATTTTAATTTTTGTATTGACTGAAAAAAAATAATCAAGATACACAAGGACGCGAGCATGTCTTCAAAGGATCCATGGTTGTCTACTTCTCATTTTTGGTTCTATAGTAAACCCCTCAAAAATAAACAAGCCACGTAAGGACCCGAGCATGTCTTTAAAGAATCTTAGGTTGTCTTTCTCTTTTTTGGGGGGGCATTTTCCTTGTTTAACTTCGCTCGCGCATTTTTCCTCAAGTAAGAGTTTCCGTCGCGGTACTTTTAAGAGCAATTTTCGTCTCGTGTTTCCCCTATAATTTTCCCGAGCGTCAGGAGAGTCATTTCGGGAGTTGTGAAAGGCTCTTGTGGCGCCCTGTAATTTTGATTGGCACGGCTGCAGTGTTGCCACCACGGAGGGACAAAAAAGGGGAACAAAAGGGACGATGTATGGAAGTTCGATTTTTTTGCCGCTTTCTCTGCTAGTATTTTTGATAGTTTTTGCCCATGATTATTCCTTTTTTTTCTTCTTTTTAGTGTGTGGCTTCGGCGTTGACAGTACACCGATGGAAAATAATAAACGAGAGAGATGATGTAAGCAAGTAAGAATAGTTTAGTCGTTTTCTTTGCTATTTACGATTGATTTTCTGTCCATGAGGTTTTTATTTATTGTTTTTTTGGTGTGTGATTCAGCGTTGTCACTAAAGAGAAGTAAAAAAAAAAAGAGAAGTGAAAGAGAAACGAAAGAGGTGTATGCAAGTTTGTATTTTTTTATCGCATTCTTGGTTAGTGTTATCGATTTTCTGCCCCCCAAGAGTTAAAATTTTAGTGCGTTGCTTCTACGTTGCCAACACACGGAGGGGAAATAAAGGAAAAAAGGGGAGAAGTAGAAACGAGAGACACGATGTACGCAGTAAGTGTGTATAGTGTTTTCGATCGATTTTCCACCCTTGAGTTTTTCGTGCGTGGCATCACCTTTAACGCGAGAGGGTGGCTGATCATCTACTTTAATCGCAACACTACACACGTCGCCGCCAGTTCGATTCTTATTCATGCAGGGAGCGCGCCCGGGCTGAATGGGTGTAGTACGAGTTATCTGTTCACTGCAGGCGTACGTGACTCCGGTGCCCAGAGACTTAGGTGGCAATAAGGACGAAAGACAGGTAGGCAAGGAAAATGGTAGGAGGGTAGGTAGTTACGAAGGCAGGCAGGAAGGTAGGTAGGTAGATGAATAGATAGGAAGGTAAATAGGTCAGGTAGGCAAGGAAAATGGTAGGAGGGTACGTCGTTAGGTAGTTAGGAAGCCAGGAAGGAAGGTAAGTAGGAAGGTAGGTAGGTAGATGAATAGATAGACAGGTAGGTAAATAGGTAAGTGTTTAGGTATATAGGTAGGTAAGTAGACAGTGGGGAAGGAAGCAAAGAAAGAAGGAAGGAGGGAAGGAAGAGAAAGGGAGGAGGAATGGACGTTAGGCGGTAGGGAAGAAGGAAGAAACGAGGTAATGAAGGAAGGTTGAAAGGTGAGAAGAAAGAAAGGGAAGAAAGAATGAAGACAGGAAGAAAGGAAGCAAGGAGAGAAGGAAGGAGGAAAAGAAGGAGGGGAAGAAGGAAGAAACGAGGTAATGAAGGAAGGATGAAAGGTGAGAAGAAAGAGAGGGAAGAAAGAATGAAGACAGGAAGAAAGGAAGCAAGGAGAGAAGGAAGGAGGAAAAGAAGGAGGGGAAGAAGGAAGAAACGAGGTAATGAAGGAAGGATGAAAGGTGAGAAGAAAGAGAGGGAAGAAAGAATGAAGACAGGAAGAAAGGAGAGAAGAAAGGAGAAAAAGAAGGGAAGGAAGAGGACAAAATTTAACAAAGACATGATCCTTTCTCCTTTATCACCTCTTCCTCATCTCCTCCTCTTCTTATTCCTTGCCTTCCCTTGCCTTCCTCCTCCTCCTCCTCTTGCCGCTGCTCTTCCCTGTCCTCCTCGTCCTCTTTTAAAAACTTCCTCTGTTCCCGAAAGTTATTCTTGTTTTAACTACTTGCTCAGTTTTTTTTCTCCCTCTTTCACTTTATCGAATATATATTAGTCATTTATTCAACTATTATTTTCACAGCCCCGGTTCCCATTTTCTGTTCCTCCCATCGTTCTTCCCGTTTTTTTTTCTCTCTCTAATGCGCGCGCGTGTTCGTTTTACGTTAATTATCTCCTTTATTTTTTCCTTTTCTAATATTTGCCTCCGCCTTATCTCTCAACGCAGACCCTTGCTCAAACTTTTAATCACCTCGTTTCCTCTCGTATACAGGTTTAATCTTCTTATTACAGCGCCATAAAATCTACTTCTTGATGCTGTATTCGGGTTATCTCCTCGCCTTAATTTTATTTTTTCGATGTTGTTCGTCGTTTAATTCACCCTTTCGGTCTTTTTTTCATTTTGGTTTTCTTCTTTTTTCTTGTTTTGCCCTTGAGTTGTTTCCTCTGCTTTTTTATTATTTCCCTCTCCGTGTATTTTTTTCGTATTTTGTATTTTTTATTTCCCTCTCCGTGTGTTTTTTTCGTATTTCGTATATTTATTTCTCTCTCCACGTTTATATTTTTACACCATATATTTTTCTTAAGCCGTCACTATTTTCCTTAGCTGTCCTTTTTTTGTTTTATTCGCTTTCCCTCTTTCCCTTGCCTCTCGTAATTTTCTTTTTTTTCCTTTCTTCATTAGCTTTTTTTTGTCATTTATTTAAGTTATCTCGCATTCTTGCTGTGCCCTGCTTCTCTTCTTTCTTCTTTTTTTACCCGCTTTCCTTCTCCTGCTCTTGACATTTTATCCTTGTCATCTCCCTTCCTCGCTCTTTCTTCTCACTTATCTTTCTCTTTTCTTTTCTCCTGCGTTCGTGTCATTTATTCCGGTTATCTCTTTCCTTATATTCTTCACTTCTTTCCTACATACAGATTTTTTCTTTCCCTCATTTCTCCTTGCCCTTCACTTTCGACCCCTTTTATCTTTGCATTCCAGTATTATCTCTCAGTTTTCTTCTGGTCTTTCGTCTTCCTCGTTTCAACAATTTTTTTTTTTTTTGTCCACATTTCACTCCTTTTTCTCATCCTGGCTTCTCCATTCCTCGCACATTCCAATTATGTTTTCTCCCATCTTTTTCTTCCTCTTTCTAGATTTCCAGTTTTTTCTTCCTTTTTCATTTTCCTATTCTCAAAGTCGTCTTCTCCATTCCTTCCACTATTTTACTATTTTTTTCTACATTCCAATTATGTTTTTTTTCCTTTTTACTTGGTGTCTTTTTAATCTTTTTTTTATTTTATCCTTTCTTATTCTTTCCCTCGCCCTCTCATTTCTTTGCACTTTCTTTCTGTTCTTTTCAACATTCCAGTTATGTTCTTTCCCTTTTTTCTTGTTTTTAATTTTCCAGTTTTATTCTTCATTTTTTCTTTCTTATTCTTTTCCTCGTCCTTTCTTTTCTTTGTACTTCCTAAATATTCTTTTTCGCCTTTCAAATTACGTATATTCTGCATTTATTTCTTCTTGGTTTTAATTTTTTTTCAGTTAATTCTTTTTTCTAATTGTTTTTATCCTTGCCTTCTCCTTTTCCTTTTTTTTCATTCCAGTTATGTCTTCCACTTATCTCGTGTTCTCGGTCATCCCGGTTTGCAGAATATTGCTTCGTTATTTTTTTGTACTTTCTTGCTCACCCTCTCCTTTTCCTAACAACTACTACCTGTTGTTGTTTTTTCGTTTTCTTTCATTCTTTTGGATTCCAGTTATATCTGACAGACAGGAATCTCGAGTTCTTGGTTTTCCTTTTTTTCCATTTTTTTCCCTTCTCCATTTTCCTTCTCTTAATCCTCTCTCTCTCTCTCTCTCTCTCTCTCTCTCTCTCTCTCTCTCTCTCTCTCTCTCTCTCTCTCTCTCTCTCTCTCTCTCTCTCTCTCTCTCTCTCTCTCTCTCTCTCTCTCTCTCTCTCTCTCTCTCTCTCTCTCTCTCTCTCTCTCTCTCTCTCCTTTCCTTTCAGAATCTTATCTTTTCTTTATTCTGTAGCGCCATTTTTTTGCATTCCAGTCATCTCTCTCTGTTATCCCGAGTTCTTGGTCTATCTTCTGTTATTTCCTATCCCTTCCACTCTTCATCGCCTTCCTCTTCGCCTTCTCTCGGTACCTCCTCTTCACACTGTTCTGCCCGTGAAAAAAAGTTCCTCCTCCTGCTGCAGTTTTACCTCTTCCCCCGCCGTCGCCGTCCTGTTCTCCGGCGGCTGTGTTCTCTGGCTCTGCTGTTCTCCCGTGCAGCGCCTCTTTAATGCAGCAGCGAAAGAGGAGGAGGAGGAGGAGGAGGAAGAGGAGGAAGAGGAGCAGGAGGAGGTGGAAGCTGGGACGACGCTCATCTCTTGACTCAATACATGTTTTGTGTCGCGGGAATGTCAGGGGTGTTGGAGGAGGAGGAGGAGGAGGAGGAGGAGGGTAAGGAGGAGGAGGAGGAGGCTAAGGAGGATGGTAAGGAGGAGAAGGAAAACGGGGAAAAGGACGAAAGGGGATGAAGGAAGACGGGGAGGGAGTGCTGGGAGATAAGAAAATCTATTAAGGGCAATACTAGCAGCTCTGCACACGATAATGATGATGAAATGAAATGCAAACGACGAGAGGCGACGAAAACTTTCCCTTGAGTGACGCGGCGAGTGACTTAAGAGCGGAGGTGAACGGAATAATGGAAGGAAGGAAGGAGTAAAGGAGGGAATATGAAAAAAAAGGAGACGGGAAGAAAAAGAGAAAAGCGAAAGTGACGGGAGGGAGAGAGCGAGCGAAGTTATTGTCAAGACTTGGCACTCAACACACGGGGGGGGAGGGTTAGGGAGGGGAGGTGGAGGGATGGAAAGAAGATGGAGGAGAGTGAAGGAAGAGGGGAGGCGGGAAGGAGGAGAAGGAAGGTGCTCTCAGGGTCGTGTCAACTTGGAAGGTTCGTGAGGCAGGAGGAGGTAATGAGCTGGCGCCCCCTCCCTCCCCTCCTCCTCCTACTCCTCCTCCTTCAGCAGTGTCGTCCCCATCTTCTCCGTTTCCTTTTTCTTCCTCGAGACTCTTTAGCAACGGCATTAGCGCTTTTTTTGCGAGACGGGACATTCTCTGTTATTTACCACATTTGCCTGTTTCCTTTTCCTAACACCTTCCTTCCCCTCCACCTCCTCCATCTCCTCCACATCTAGTTCCTTCTCACCCTCTTATTCCCCTGCCCTCCTCCTCTTTATCTTCCCCCTCCTCCTCCTCCAGTCCTACTCCACCTCCTCCTCCTCTCTTTTCTCCTCGTCCTCCTCCTACTCGTCCTCGTCTTCATACTGCAGAGGAGGAGCAAGGACTGACGGAGATGAGGAGGGAGAAGTATCTTAAGGAAACAGACGAAGGTGTGACTTGGCGACCCCTCGACTTTTCCGCGTCCTTCTCTTGTCGGGGATCATCGCCAGGAGCAAAAACGTTAAAATTATACCTTAGTTATTTTTTTCATTTTCCTTGTTATCTACACTGCGTCCGCGGGGAAACGAAGAAAAGGGGAGGAAAACGAAAGAAAAAGAAATACAATGACCACCTTCTATTTACGCACAACAATAAGGAGGCAGAAAAAAATGGCATAGTCTGCGTTATTTTTAGGAGCGTAAGAAGAGGAAAGAAAACGGAGCGCTGGTCGATTACAGCGCTCACGTTTGATTACATAAGTTTAGGATCCGGCCCGTGCTTTGGTTGTGAGTACGTGTGTGTGTGTGTGTGTGTGTGTGTGTGTGCGCATACAGACAGGTCAAAGCACAACGGTCGCCTTCCCCCTTTGTCAATTACTCTTCGTAACTCGTTTTCTTTCCATCGAGCATAAAGGAAGGGATTGCCAGGCACCGCAATTACCTTGAGAGCTTTCCCTCTCTCTCTCTCTCTCTCTCTCTCTCTCTCTCTCTCTCTCTCTCTCTCTCTCTCTTTCTCTCGCAGTCTCTTGTCTTCCCTACCTTTCCTCTCTCCGTGCCTCCATTTGCCAAGCCTACTGAATAATGCATCTCCAATACAGTCGATAAACAGGCCTCACGTGGGGCGCCCAACGTGAGCATAGAACTAAACTACATAGATAATGGCACAGGTGGGAGGGTGCGTATTTCTTCCTCTTTTTATCTGATTCAACACCAGTATCGGCTTTTGTCAGCGGGTTAAAAAGATGGAAGCAGCACTGGCGGCGTTGTCTTGCCATGCGGGGCCCAACGAGGGTACGCAGCGAACCAGACACTCACTCACTCCTCCGCCCGAAAACACCTGGGTGGGGACGGCATTAATTAGGGTCTCTTTTGAATGAAGCTAGGTACGTTTTTTTATAACAGTGTTTGTCGCTTTACTTCATCCAGTTTCTCTCTCTCTCTCTCTCTCTCTCTCTCTCTCTCTCTCTCTCTCTCTCTCTCTCTCTCTCTCTCTCTCTCTCTCTCTCTCTCTCTCTCTCTCTCTCTCTCTCTCTCTCGCAGTTTCTCTATATCTTGCAATTTCTTTCCATCTTGCAATATCTCTATCTTGCACTCAATCTTAATCTTGTTTTTTTTTTTCAAACCTGCATTTTTTCACTCTTCCATTTTTTTCTCTTGGAATTTCTTTCTATTTTGCACTCTCTCTCTCTCTATCTATCTTGCAATTTCTCTATCTCGCATTTTTTTATCTCTATCTATCTATCTATCTATCTCACACTCTCACTTTAACACACACACACACACACACACACACACACACACACACGACTTAGAGAGAGGACACAGCAATTCTTTTTTTTCGGTTTCTTTTCCTTCAGTTTCTTTCTCAACCTCTTTTTTTTTTCCACGTTCCCATTCTGTGCGAAGTGAGGCTTTTCTTTCTATTCTCTCTCCTACATTATTCGTTTTCTTTAATTTTTTCCCTCGGCGTTATACCCCACTCTCTCTTATAAGGTGAACTGAGGCTATTTCTTTTTCCTTTAATTTTTTTTTAGTTCGTTCTTCTCTCTCTCTCTCTCTCTCTCTCTCTCTCTCTCTCTCTCTCTCTCTCTCTCTCTCTCTCTCTCTCTCTCTCTCTCTCTCTCTCTCTCTCTCTCTCTCTCTCTCTCTTACTGTGTCGGAAGTATTTTTTCTTGGAAGTCATGCGTTGTCTTAATTTTTATCCCGTTTCAGACTCGACATTTTTTATACGAAACGAGAGTAATGAATTAAATTTATAGTGTCTGCTAGATAGTGTTGCTCCTTCATTTACAGTGTACTTGCCACTCACTCATTTTTCTTCTCTCTAATCATGCAAGCACGAATATATACTTACACGAATACCCTCTCCCACCCCCCCTCTCTCTCTCTCTCTCTCTCTCTCTCTCTCTCTCTCTCTCTCTCTAAACAATTTTCAATACACAAAAAGCATGGTATTCCCTTTCATCTCCTTTATATTGTTTCTAGCTGCGTTACACGGTTATACATAAACAAAATTTCATCCCTGACTGACGTTTGCATTACAGAACGGAAGGGTCGTCTACCTAACAATCTCTCTCTCTCTCTCTCTCTCTCTCTCTCTCTCTCTCTCTCTCTCTCTCTCTCTCTCTCTCTCTCTCTCTCTCTCTCTCTCTCTCTCTCTCTCTCTCTCTCTCTCTCTCTCTCTCTCTCTCTCTCTCTCTCTCTCTCTCTCTCTCTCTCTCTCTCTCTCTCTCTCTCATCCCCTCCACCCCACTCCTATGAACATAAAGACGGACATTAAATTTGGACTTAACTCTCCAACTTTCCTCGTCACGGCGGAATCTCGTAGGATTTTTAAGTTGCAAATGAAAGTAATATCCTGCTCACTTGCCGCTCGTCCCGTTGCAACATCGCATTATTTCGGGCGCCGACTGTCCCCGCCGCCTATCACAGCACGCAGGACCTCCTATGCATGGGGATGGGAGGGGAGAGGGAGAAGGAGGGAAAGGAAAGGAGGACGAAAGGAGTGGGAAGGGAGGGAAGGAGAGGGGGAAGGGAAGAGGGAAGAGAGGGAAGGGAATGGAAAAGGGAGGGAAAGGGGAGTGTGTGTTTTTTTCTCTCGTTTTCTCTTGTTTCTTCATAATTCTTTTTTTTCAGGGAGTGGGAGGAAGGAGGTGGGAGTTTTGTCTTGATTTTCTCGCTTGTTTTGTTTTCTTGCTTGTCTTTTATTGGTGCTTTGAGTTGTCTGCCTTCTTGTTTGTTTGTTTATTTGCTTGCTTGTTCACGTTCCTGCTTGCTTCTTGAATTTTGTATTAGTCTCCGTGTCTTTACATATCTTTTACTTTTGCTACTTATTTTATCAGCATAGCTCTCTCTCTCTCTCTCTCTCTCTCTCTCTCTCTCTCTCTCTCTCTCTCTCTCTCTCTCTCTCTCTCTCTCTCTCGTTTGCTTTCATCAGCTTGTTAAAATCAGACTCGAATGTTTTTGAAATAATTGTTAAGTTCAGCCACTGTGTTTTTGATTTGCTGTAACAAAAATTAATGAACGCCGCCCCATCTCTGCCGTTCCCTGTTAATTATAGAAAAAAATAAAATCTCGGCCAGCCAAACAGCCAGCCAGCCAGCCAGCGAGACAACAAGCCCTCGCACAAATGAGACTCCGAACTCCGCCCTAATTTGAAGCAGCCAGACATAACACAGCTTCATAACACGTCTGGCTGGAAAATATTATAATCACACTTTTGCTGGAAGGCGTTTTGCTGTCCCACTTTCACTCACGACTACCCATTTACATGTTTCCAGAATACAGTGTAAAACAAAGATGATAATTATTCAATCCCAGCGCAGTTAGGACTCTAGGAACTTTTCAATACTGCATACGTTAAAACTATATGCTGATGACCTCTAAAATCATTCCCTCACATCACACACACACACACACACACACACACACACACACACACACACACATGTATTAATTAGCCATTAGCGCGGCGAGTGAGTGTATGGACGAAGCGTGTGCCGTTTGTTACCAGTCCACGACAACATGAAATTAGTTCCTCGGTCGACCACCAGAGCATTCTCTACTCCAGTCCACACCACCAATCCTACAGCAAATAAGCTCCACTCAGCCTTTCAGCTCCCACCGGCAATTCCTTAGAAGATAAGTACAACACTCCACTTAGTAATTCAGACCCAAACACAAAATCTTCAGCCTCTGTTACTATCATTTCCACAGCAGGCCAGAACAATGAACGACCTTTTAGCCCTTCAGACCTCACCACCAGTCCCTCAGTAGACCAGTACAACGCTCCACTCCGCATTTCAGACCCCAGCATCAGCTCTTCAGCTTTTATTAACCTTTATTTTCACAACAGACCAAAATGACACTCTCTTCAGCCCTTCAGACCCCACAGTTAGTCCCTCAACAAACGAAAACCCGTTCACTCAGCAATTCAGACCCCAAACACCAGGTCTTCACTCTTTATTCACCACTATTTCTACAGATGACCAGACCAACTTTCTATGCAGCCCTTTAGACCCCACCTACAGCCCTCACGATATTGTCCCAGGCGTCCCTCTCTCCACACAGATCAGTCCCTCTCCCAAGAACGTGTCAACAGGGCGAGACGTGTAGCTCGTCCTCTCCTGTTTCCTCCACGACACGAACACGACATTCAAAACAAGGAGAGTACACGGCCCCTACACTCCTACGCACTCCCCTTCCGCGTTCCCTGCAACTCAATACCCAAACCCCTTCCCCTACCCCCTTCCCCCTCCTCCCTCCCCCGGTATACGTGACAGGAAGAAGGGAGCAATGCGGGGAAAGGGAGATACAGGGAGAGACAGGAAGAGCTAGTCCTGGCCATGCAGCCTAAAATATTCAGCAGTTCTCCGCCCATTCCGCATTTTAAATAGGTGAATAAATGTTCCGAGTTTTGCATATATAACAAAAATAAACGCTGCTTTGAATCGGCACACGAAGAGGAATATCGTCCCGTCCATCACGAGATTCGTCCCGCCCGTAAATTGCTCGCGCTCTTTCGATATAGGCATTCCAACAATATGAAAATTACGTGCGAATGTTTTTGTGTGTGTGCGGCACGTACTAAACATGTTGAGGAAGAGTAATCGTTAATGAAAATCATGTGACAATCAGCATGAGGGAGACTGTCAGCCACACGCCCCCTCATGCAGCACGCGCGCCTAAACACATATACACACACACATGCACACACACAAACACACACACACACAAACGCACACACACAATACTGCCTCTACAACAATAACAACAACTACTACTACTATTATAATACTACTACTTCTATTGCTGCTGATGGTGCTGATGCTACAATTACGTATCAAATTTAATCACAATTACCGTGACAAAAGGCCAGTCATTCAATATATTGGTATCATTGTGATGGACGATAATAAAAACATGCATTTGTATCTTCGGTAATGATGATCTCTTTCCACTCAACAGAGCGCCCTGCACCGTGACGCAACATGTCGCGTTAACTAAATGGATCGTCACCACAATTAGATAAATAACACTAATTTGATTAATGTAAATATGCAAGGGGAGTGGGAGCACCGGGAGGCTGCTTCAGGGGGCCACCATAACGCTCGTTGGTAGGGACTCCCGTCCAAAAGGAGCCCCTGCGAAATGGAGCAATACCCTCAGCGCCTCCACAGCCCGCAGCCCCACAGCCTCGCCGGCCCGCCCATTGTCAGCGTGATGCTCACTCCACACCACCGTTGCAGAAATCTCCATTTCCCTTTCAAACTTTCAACACATTGGAATAGCTTTTATTTGATGGCGCAACGTGCCTTCGCTTGCAACAAGCCAAACAAAAACAGCTAAATCCACGACGATGAACACTTGTTTGGGGCGGCACTGGGCACGCCAAGGAGGCCGCAGACACAGTCACGCCGGGAGGGCCCCGCGGCGCCCCACACCAGCCCGTGCGTGGCTGTTATCGGGAAGCACACGCGCGGCATTACGGCAACCAGTGCGATCTCAATTACACTTTGTCGTAACAAATGGTCCTACTCTTACTACAGAAGTAGTTTGAATCTTTGCGAATAGTGAGTCATCTATAATAGTTAAATTATTATCAATTTGCGTCTTTGCTAAATTCAGTACTCATCATATTCTTGCATAGAAAACAATGTCGGCATTCATTATTATTGGTCATCAAAATCTCCTTATCGCCACACAGCAAGAAAGTCCAAGTGGTCCTCTTCGTCTTGAAAAAGAGTGGCGGGGCGACGTCGTGTGTTGCGGTGCGGCGATTGTGAGACACTTCATGTGTGTAAAGCTGTTAAGCATTATTGTTGTAAGGGTTTCGCATCAGTGACACGGCAGCTTGCTAAGACAAGATTCTTGCTAACGCTACATCTTAAAAGATGCAGGAAAGTGGCAACACATGGGCGGCACAAGTTGTAGAGTCGGTGGCCTAAACGCACTTCAAATCATTTGATTGGAAAGAAAAGTTCCACTACTCTTATCAACGAATATCGAAATACTAGCAACACAGTAACGTGAGATGATCTTCAACACTTTAGCTTCCTCTTGTATTCTTTCAGTATTACCAACAACCTCACCTATTTTCTTCTTAAGCCACTGTAGTACAAACACCCTCAGCTATTTATTCTCCACCTTCACGGCCAGCGTTACCCACCCCTTCAACCATTTTTTTTTCTTTTACCGCTGCGGTGCACGTGTGTAACGTGTATATGTGCGTTGGTGTTTGCCGACCACAACACAAACACACACCCGGAAGAGGAAAGAGCGGCGCGTTGGAAGGGAAGGGGCGCCGGGGGACACCACAACCACCACATTACTACACCTTCCACAGCACCCACACCACAACCACCACATTACTACAAAACCCTCCTATGAGCCCCCAAACTGCCCCCGCTGCATGACGTCCTACAACACAGCCTCCTCCACAGCCCTAACAGAGCCTGGACAATCACACTGCCATACTATACAGCTTCCACAACAGCAGTACTACAGAACTCTTATAACTGCAGGCTCAACAGTATACAGGCCACTCCAACAACCTGCCACAGAAAAACTATCTACTTGTGTGTCCTATCAAACAAACTCTGATCTTTTTGTATGGCCGTATTCTCAAACATTTGTAGGCCTAAGCACCCACATTAGACAAGGCTTTCGTAGAGTCTGTGGGTACTTCTATGAGTAGTTCTATAAGCCTAGTGATAGTTTGGCAAGGCCTCTGCACCATAAATGTGAGAAGAAGCTCAAAATACCCTGAAAACCCTCCGTTGTAGCCTTTGGAAGTATGTGTTGTGGGAGGCGGAAGCGTCTCCAAATACGGGCTACCTAACCTACCCAGCGCCTTGTCAATGGAGACGTACACCTCTCCTGCCTCCCGCTCTCCTCTCCTATCCTCTCCTCATCCTCCCGCCTCGCCTCCTCGTCCGGAATCTCAGGCATGCTTTAGTCTCCTCTTCCACGGGTAAAAGGCGCCCCGGCCACCTTTGTTAGGGCGCATTCATCCTGTTTTATTTAAGTACGAGTCAACATTTCTTAACCTTAAATTTTTCATCCGCCATCCCTAAGGACGCGCGTGTTCCTAACGTGGAAAACTCTCTCCGTCCGCCTGCATCATTCTCACGCTTGGTGTCGGCAAATTTAGCGTGTTTATGTATGTTTTAGTCGACGGAGCTGTAGCCTTGTAGTTCGTAAATAGGCTCAAGTTGTATTTACCGAGCTAGTGCCTACATAATACAGGGTCTTGTTAGCCTCTCTCTCTCTCTCTCTCTCTCTCTCTCTCTCTCTCTCTCTCTCTCTCTCTCTCTCTCTCTCTCTCTCTCTCTCTCGCTCAGACCTACAACCCGTGGAAAACATCAGCTAACATTTTGAGCGGTTCATTAGAAAAAAAAGGTACATAGTAGAATGTGGCGTAAAAAATCTTATCATTCTCTTCTGTAGATATAATAAAAAGACTAATAATACGATATTACCACAAATAATAACAACAACTCAGGGTTGAAACAGAGAATAATAATGACTGATAAACTCTAATAAAAATAAATGCAGAAAACACTACTACTATATCAACGCCACTACTACCAATAATAATAGAAGCAGAAATAAATAAAAATATATGATGGCCAGATGCAAATGACACGGATGTAGCCAAATAAACCACACCATAAAGAGGCAACTACATTTCCTTTTTCTTAATGAACGCATACTTTTTGCCAGAGTGAAGACGCGTTCCAGTATTACAACAACCGCATGCATTCTAAGAGTCTACGAGGCTTCCGGAACACACTCCAGCATCCGAATTCTGCACAAGGCATTCGGACAAGTCTTTAGTAGTGGTGCAGCGCCCGATCCTGAATCGCCAACCCAGGGCAGCGCGGCACAAGCGGCTGAGCATCACGAGTCAGCGAACCACAAACCGACGACGAACCAGTCACCGAAGCGGCCAGAGAGTGAACCAGTGCGCAGACCGCCCCTTGTGATTGTGGCACGGCGGCGGTGACGAAGGGCAGGGATGGGAAAGGAGGGAGGAGGAGGAACATAGGGACAGAGAGGGAGACAGTGGAACAGAGTGGGATAGAGAAAACAGAGGGAGGAATGGAAAGTACTGGGGAACAGAGAGGAAAACAAGCGAGATAGGGAGGCTCAGACAGAGACGGAGGAAAAAAATAAAAAGCAGATGGAAAGTTAGAGGGAGACAACCGGACATAGGCAGATAAAAGGAAATGCAGGGACAGAGAAAGGGAGGTAAGAGAAATGGCAACGCTGAGGAAAAAAAAAAGAGAGGGATACAAAGAGTGGAAGAGACAAGAAAGGACAAGGTGACACAGGGAGACAGATAAAAAGGAAGACAGAAAGAAAATGAAAGGGAGAGACAGGCAGGTCGACAGAGGGAGGTGCACGGGGAGACACAGGGCAAAGGAGAGAGATGAAAAGAGAGGGAGAGAGAGAGAGGTAGACTGGGACACAAGGGGCGGGCATTATGTGAGGCTCAGTTAGTCTTGGCTTTTCCTTTATACACACATGGACGTAATTTCACCGCAGCACAAAGGTTTTCGTCAGCAGGGGGAAGGGGGGGCGGAGGGAGAGGACAAAGGGAAAAGGGTAGAGGAAGTGAAACGAGAAGTGGGGACAGAAACGCCAAGGTCAGGTCCGCCGGCTTCCACTCGTTATTAGAGGTATTAAAAAAAAGTTCGTCTGGGCCTGAGCCATCAAATCCATTACCGACTGAGGCAGGAAGCTTTATTTTTGTCTGTCGGGCTCGGTGCGAAATTACACGTATCTCGAAACAGGCAAGAATTACGCCCCAATTCTGAAATTATTTCCCTGTGATGCTGCTGTTGTGGCTGGTGGTGGTGGTGGTGGTGTAAGTGGGGGAGAGTGGTTGTGATAGTTGATGTCAGTCGTATAACAGTTGTGGTCGTGGCGGTAGGTGGTAGTAGCAGTGGTTGAAGTAGTAGTAGTAGTAGTAGTAGTTATGGTAATACTTTTGTTGTCGTAATGGAGGTGGAAGATGGAAGAGGTGTAATGGTGGTGATAATGTTGTAGTGCTTTTAATAGTGGTAGTGCAATGGTGGTGGTGGCTGGGAGTGGTGATGGTAGTAGCTGGTGATCGTATAGTGGCAGTAGTGGTAGTGGTAGTGCTGGTATTGTTTTCGTGCTGATGGTGCTGTGATGGTATTAGCGGGGAATAGTGTAGCGGAGGTTGGGAGTGCGAGAGTGGTTGTAGTGGTGGTTGTATTGTTTTCGTTGTTGCGATAGTAGTAATGGTGGTGGTGTAGTGATGGTAGTGTGGTGGTGGTGGTGGTGGTGACTCAGCGGAGCGATCGCCATTAACAGCGAGCTACTGGCAAAGTTGTCCGCTAAACGATACGAGAAATTCGCTAAATGGCCGACCGAAACAAAAAAAGCAAAACAATAAAAAAAGAATCTGAAATATCATAAACCTCTATAAGCCCCATTCGCCACCATTACCGTCACCCCCGTCACCATCACCACCACCATCACCACCACGAGTCGTAGGTCTTGAACGAGGTCGTCACGTGTCCCCCCCCCCCCCCCCCGCCACCCCAAAAGCGGCAAGTGTCATAAGTTCGTCACGTCAACACCATCACCACTATCACCACCACCACCACCACCACTACCATCACCACCACTGACGTAAACTAGTCACGGTGGCAAAAGGCATTCAACGCGACAAGCCGCTCAACCCGACAAAGCAATTCAACTCAACAAATCCACTCAACACGACAAAGCTTTTTTTTTTTTTATCCGACAATGGTATTTAACCAGACAAGGCGCCGCCTCTCACCTATCGCAAACAAATACAAAAGATGAGTCACATGGCACAACACCCTCTGGCCAATAATCCTTTTTAACAATGGTTTAATCCTATGGTGTTTTTTTTTTTTTTTTTATAGCAGAACGACGTATTTAAACTAGAATTATTTGATCTCACATTTGGTGGTGGCTGTATCTTGTTAACTATGCACACGACACACAAAAAGGTCAAATAAAAGTTACTGAAGGTTACTGAAGGAAACGTAATCCCTCGCCATACATAAACAATCCATAACCTTTTCCTGTTCGTGGTTGAGTTGTATGTACGTCGACGAAAGATTAAGATATGAAAAACAGAACAAAAAAAATGAAAGGTCATCTCACCCCAGATCAGACATGCTTCTTATAATGAGGCCACTGAAAATAACAAAAAATATAACACATTCAGAGTTCCATTCTACGTTATCATTACTTACAAATCAAAGGATAAGTAACGAACACCAAATGAATGTTGAAGACTCGGCGAAAAGAAAAAACAGAAATCAAATAAATAGCAACCATAAATTACGTTTTAGAGATTTTCTGAAACCTATCCCGTGGAGTTGAATTCGTCGAGGGGAGACTGAAAAAATAAATTCGAAAAGTGTTTGTTCCGAAAGGCAAGAAATTAATTACAAAAAACATGATCTGTGCACGGAACGGTGAATATCTTGAATGCAGAGAACAGTTTAAATATGAGAGAGAGAGAGAGAGAGAGAGAGAGAGAGAGAGAGAGAGAGAGAGAGAGAGAGAGAGAGAGAGAGAGAGAGAGAGAGAGAGAGAGAGAGAGAGAGAGAGAGAGAGAGAGAGAGAGAGAGAGAGAGAGAGAGAGAAAAAAAAAGGGGGAAGGAGGGAGGTAAAACGCAGGCAAGGCGCTACACGGACTCCCTGTGTACGGCCTCAATTGTTGATGAAAGACCAACAATTACTTGCCTTTAATAAACACACACAACGGAGGAGCCTCGGACGCCCTGCACCAGCCAACGACCCAACGACCACCACCACGACCACCACCACCCTCCCTCTGTCTGAAACTACCACCCCACCGCCACCGTTTCCCTTCGATCACCCTCACTACCATCAACAACACTCATGCTAAGGAATTCAACCCCTTAGATCATCCCTTTAGAAGTTTTTGTAGTACTGTCTTTCCTTAGCTTCAACCCTTTACCCTCCTCCTCCTCTCCGTTAAAATCATCCCCTTAATCTCCCCTTTTGTACGTTCCCATTCTCCAATTGCCGCCACACCAACCTTTGCCTGTCATCGCCTACCCTCTCTCACTCCCTCAAACGACTACCACAGCCCATAAAATGACACCAAGGAGACTATATCAAGGAATTAGGGCTCTTCAGTAAAGTTTCGATGCAGCTCTGTTCGTGTAAGAGTAGATGAAGGGGTGAAAGTGAGAAGCAACGAGTGGAGGCGGCCATGGGGACCCCTTACCTTTTACACACCCAACAGGACTACCACCACCACAATCGCTTCATCTCGGGACAAGTAACCACCCTCACTACCATCACCAGCAAAACTACGACTTTAACAACCATCCCTCCAACCATTACCACCACCAGCATCATCATCATCCCACCTCTAGCACCGCCACGACCTTCACCGCGCCTACAGCCATGGCAACGCTTCTGCAATACTTCACATTTGCCGATAATTAATGTTTATTCCAGTGACAAACTAACAAGCTCGGCCCTCATTGTATCCCGCTGACTCTCATTTGCCATAATGAAAGTAAATGAAAACCACGTACGTTTACCTATATATCTATTCCCAGTAAAATGTATATATATATATATATATATATATATATATATATATATATATATATATATATATTTATATATATATATATATATATATTCCTAGTAATTATGCAAATGAAAACCAATGACAACAAATTTATTGCAAGGAATAATACATGGGAGAAGCAATATATTTTACACAATACATGCAATATACCTTAAAAAACAGTCATGATTAAAATAAGATAGTGACCAGAATACGTTAATCATACCTGTATTTTTTTTTATTTCTTTGTTTAATTAAGAGGATACACGTCATTAAAGCGACCAAAAATAAATGTACTCTTATAAAACACTGTGAGGTATTTTTGGGGGAAGTTTTTTCTTACATTTTAAAACACTACTGAGAACTGTTTCAAAAATCAACACCGTGTAAATATTAATGCGTGGATGAAAATAAAAGTTCTTTGAAGCACCACTAAAAAAAAAAAAATGAGCAAAAAAAACCCCGAGAAGTATTTGGTGGCGTGCAGGAATGTTAAAGCTTCTGACAAAAAATTACAGCTTCCTTAAAGATTCCCGTTTTGGTAACGGCTACACCCTCTCAAGACGGAACTATCAAATAATATTCTCTCTCTCTCTCTCTCTCTCTCTCTCTCTCTCTCTCTCTCTCTCTCTCTCTCTCTCTCTCTCTCTCTCTCTCTCTCTCTCTCTCTCTCTCTCTTGAACTATTACAAATATTAAACTTTCCTGAGGTCAAAGAGACCTTCAGCATTATCGCAGAAACATCACCGAATGATTTTAGTTTCTCAAGGGTGAAAATAAAACCGTTCAACTTGCTCTAATATTCACCAAGCGAGGCAGAAAAGATTTCAGAATACTATAAAATGTAGCTTTGAGATTAATATAGAAAATGCTAACAGAGATGCAATATTCACCTGTAGGAATGATTTTTTTTTCTCACTTTAATTTTGACGTTCCTTCTAAAAACAAAATAAAAGACAACGTTTGACCTCCTTTATTCATATTCTAGTGTGTAACATTTTTATCCCGTTGAGATTAATATAGAAAATACAAACAGAGATGCAATAGTCACCTGTAGCAATGATTCTTTTTTCTACCTTTAATTTTGACGTTCCTCTTCAAAATAAGAGAAAAGACACAACGCTTGACTTCCCGATGCAGTTAAGGATTAGTGAAGATCATCCTCTCCACGTCGTTAGGGCCATCAAATATTTCTTTACAAACCACTGAAACCTTTATTGGAAATTGAACTCCCTGTCTCGGATGATCGCCACACCTGTAGTATTGATTTCCCGACAGTACTTTAATTAATTAGGAATATTTGTTACATCACTCGTTTTCTCGCGCCGGCAACCAATTAACTACGTGGCGTGACGCTGAAGAACTCAAGTAGAGCTAAGAGTGCTATTAGTTTTTTGTTTTGTTTTTTATATTGATATGCATTGTGTGTGTGTGTGTGTGTGTGTGTGTGTGTGAGAGACTTAATGAATGACTGACCGATTTTCTCAGTCATTAGCGCTACGCAAGTTCACACAACTACTTAACGTTAATCAGTCACATATGGCACACACACGCACACGCACACGCACACGCACACAGCCTACGCACGGTTCCGGATCCCCAGCGCGGCCCAAAAACAATGGCAGCCGTCAGAAAGTTCGGCTCACAAATCAAAAGCCAATGAGAGCCATTCGTTAGTCTTGATTACCAGCCCTTTCCCTCCGCTTACCCTCTCCCTCCACCACTCTTCCCCCTCCCCGCTGCTTACTCCTTATTTTCTTCCCTCCTCCCGCTCCCCACTCCTCTTCCTTTTCTTCTCCCGCCTGCTTAACTCTCTCTCTCTCCTCCTCTTTCCCCCTACCATCTTCCTTCCTCTAGTTCTTCGAGATTTTTTATGTAAGTCAACGATGT